>NC_035436.2:40426028-40732278 GCF_002127325.2 Helianthus annuus | reverse complement strand
GGGGAGGATATAACAACCCTCGTAAAATACTTATAACATGTCCATACGTCCTAAAAATACGCCCCGTATTTGAAAAACGGCCCGAAATACCTTTATTTTTATAAACATCAAATAAATCAAGTTCTTGTAGGCGCTTGCGGGGCACGAAGCAGACAGCAGAAGCTGTCTTGGCCACCCGCCCGCACCCCCTGCCGCCACGTGTCATGATGCGTGTCGAGGCTAGTCCACAAGTTATCAAAGCTAGGGCCTAGTCTACAAGCTCTCGCGGGGCGCGAAGACCTTGTCTTCATCTTTCGCGGGGCGCGAGGAATGGTCGATCAGACCCTATAAATAGAAGGGATCGGCTTCAGTTGGAAATCGTTCAAAATTTCGATCACTCTCTCTCTCAAAATCTCTGAATAGCAATTATAATATCGGGTATAATACCCCCTAATTAGCGAAGCTCTACCTCGTTGTAAGTATTATAACCCCCGGTTACATATTAGATACGCTGCCCGATCGATCTAGTGCTCCGTAAGGCATGTCAAGCCTCTGCCTGACTCAGTCGTTGGAGTTCTGTCTCGGGGAGGGTATAGCTAATGTAAATTTGGGTTATTATACTAATGCGTGCGCATTGTTTAAATTAATACGTTATAACCAGGAAGTCATAGGGAAATACCTAAATTAGCAATGTGAGTGATTCCTCTTTTCACAAATTGTTTTACAAAACCTTAATTGTTGTAAATTATAATTAACAGTGACTGAGTATTTGTATTCTACAATTATCATCGGTATGTTGGGGTTTTGTATACAAAATTTGTTACTACACTATGAGTAGTAACATTACCACAAGTCAGGATTGGCAGTTCCGTGGGTGGTAATTAAAGTAGATGTAAACAAATGTAATTGTTGGATTGCCCTCAATGCTATAATATCATAAAACATGTTTTGATTAAACTGGGATTTACTCGCAAGTATTTCTTGCTGATAAAATGTTTTTAAATGCGTTTTAGGTAACAAAATGTGAAAGCCAAATAGAAGCCAGCTGGAGAGCACTGAAGGCTTGGAAAAATGGCTATAAAAGTTACCTAAATAAAGAAGAAGTTTTATTTCAATAAATTAGGTTTATCCCTATAAACATGATTGTAATGGAAACTTAGGAATTTCCCATGTATTTATTAATTATATAAATGTGGTGTTTTACTCTGATAAACTATTTCCTAACTACGGTTCTGATGAAATTTCCACGGCCAAATTAATAAACACCAATACCACTGACTCTGAATAGCTCGCAGCCGCCCGCCTCCCAGGTCGGGGGTTGCGACAGGGGCAATATCAAAACGACAAGAATCTCATAAGAGTTCCTATTGGTTATAAGTCGAAAGGTTTCTTTACTCAAGCCACTCAGAATAAGTATTAATTAGTTACCCTCATAATCTTAATTAAATAAATATTTTATTTCTACCAACATATTTCCTAGGTGCTCAACACATTTAAAAAATATGTAACGTTTTATAATTTTTTTCTATCTCTACAACTGATAAAAATACTAAAAGTTGTAATCAATTGTTATGTGTTGCACACCAATGACGTTTTCTCTTTATTAAACTGATTTATATAAAGAAGTTGTAAATTAATTTCTATCTTAATTTATAAAATTTAAAACATCCTTCACCTTAACAGAAAAATAAACTGAGTTAGTGATTTGGATGAAAATTTATAAAAATTATGTGACAAAACTATTATTTTTTTTTCTAAAAACTCCATGTATATTCTTTTTTATTATATACTTAACAAAAATAATTAAGTAAAAGAAATCAAAAAGGGTTTGAGTAAATTGCCAAAATCATCCCTGTGGTTTTATATTTGCCAGTTTCATCCAAATATACTCAACTTAACAGAAAAAATAAACTAAGTTAGTGGTTTGGATGGAAATGGCAAAAAGTTACAAACGTTGGGGGCAATTTGGTACAAAAAGGTGATTTTGAACGAAAATGGCAAACGTGCCCAAACCTCAGGGACGATTTTGGCAATTTACTCTAATATTATAGAAAGACAAACAAATAAAACATTATAGAAAAAATACAAGTGAACAACCACAAGTCTTCATCGGTATGTCCGAGAAGTACCCACCACTCCCTTCGTCCTCTTCTTCTGAATCCTCACCAAAATGCTCATCTTCGTCTTCAGTTTTAACTGCGCCCTCGAGTACTTGACGCCTCCATTGAAACATCCCCTCCAATGAAGTCGTTGTTGGGGTCATCTCAATGTTTAAACATGTTGCATTGCATAATTGTTCTATAAAATAAAGCCCCTTGTTAGTCAGTATGTTATCAATTGTGTGGTCTTCTTCTTGACCTTTGTTCCACACAATCATCACCCTCCATATTCTTCATCATAATGCCATGGTGAAATGATTGCCTCTTCAAATTGATTTGCATTATTTATAGGAAATTTTCTCCTCAATATCCTTATAAGAGTCTGTGTTTGTTCACACAAGTTGTCCATAGGAACTCCAAGTTCTAGTATTCTCATCTGGACTTCTTCTTCCATATTCAATATGGCGTTTACAGTTTTCACCATAACCCTTCTTCTGAAGTCGTATTTTATAACGAACATGTTGATTGACGTTTTGAACCCCCAAGAGATTACAGTTTCCATTTCCTCTTTGTGTAAATTTCTTGAAAGTATTATGTTTGGTATTTTTAAGAGAGTGGTGTTGTTTGTTTTTTTGAGTATGCTCAATGAAAGGGATTTTAAGTTCATTTTCATATAATGAGTTTTCAGGCGCGTGATTTTGGGCAGGAGTTTTTCCTCATTGAATGTAAAACATTAAAGCCTCTGGCATATTATTTTGCTTTTTTATCAGTACAATAATGTCTCTGTCGTTTTAGATGCTTTATAATTAATTTGCTAGTAGTAGCGTTTTTTGGCGTCTTTATGTTTCGTCTTATTAAGTAAAAAAATAGTTTACCCTTAATGAACCTCACAACATTACCAAAATCTTTGATATTTATAAAAATACCACCACATCAATTCCAGTCACAAATCAGAAAAATCTTGTTGCTAACACTACTAGAGAATAAGGTATTCGCTACCACATTTTCCGTCGCAAAACGGTAGCAATTGCTCTTTTGCCACCGTTTTGCCCCCAAAAACTCAGTGGCAAAAGCACACGTAGCAAATGTCCTATTGCCACTTATTTGCTACCGTTTTATTTTTTGCTACCGATTTTGCTAGAATCGATTTGCCACCCTTTTGCTACCGCTTTTTGTCACCGTTTTACTACCACATTTTATTTGTCACCCTGTCACACGTTTTGTTTTGTCACCGTTTTGCTACCACATTTTATTTGTCACCGTTTTGCTACCACATTTTGTTTGTCACCGTTTTGCTACCATTTTGCTACCGCTATTTTGCCACCTTTTTGCTACCACTTTATCAAATTTTACCACGTTTTTGCTACCATTTATAGTATTCCATTTGCATTCGGCTATTCCATTTCATATAAACATAAAAATTTATAGCTTGTTGCCATTCCATTAAAATGTAAAAATTTATACATCTAATGGTCCTCATAATAAACATCCAAATCAAAACATCATATAACTCAAATTAAATTATCCAAATCCAAACATCCAAACTAAAAGCGTGCAATCGTTCTCACTTTTTTACGCTAGCTTTTAGACGTTTTCTCAAGATCATGCCCCACATTTTATATTATTGACTAAAAACTTTGTTATAGAATGTTATAGTTTTGTTTTTAAAGTTATTCATTATAATTAAAATTTATAACCAATATTTATGAAATATTATAGTTTAGAAAAAAAAATCGGATGCGCATGTGCTTCTTTCGAATGAACAAAGACTAAAAGGAGGTAGAATATGATTTGATAACAACCAAAATTAATGGTATCGGATTACGCACGTGATGACTTTATGAAAGAAAGTGACTTTTGATACTCATTTCTATTCCAAAATTATTCACCTACAAGACTCAAAGTTCTAAACTTATTATTTTGGCCACTGGATGCTATAGTCTTTCTTGATACAATCTTTTATAAAGGGTGCCGGATCATGTACAAAGTCTAATTATGTGCGAAGGCTACAAAAGTTTTTATTTTTCACTTTTCACAACTACGCTTTGTTTTTTCTCTCGATCGAAAACAATAAAAAGAAGAAAACCCCTAATCAAGTGTTTAGTTGCTTACTGCTGTAAGTATATATTGTTTGCTTCGTTATCTCTACAATTGTACTGTTATACTAGTTTCTTGTGCAATTTTGAAATGATTGAGTACACTAGGTCTAGTTGCTTGAGTACACTATGTTCTTGTTTCGGCTTAAAATTGGTGCTAGATTTGTGAAAAATTATGTCTGAAGTTTGAGAAAACCCCAATTGAGTGTTGGGTTGCTGTAATATATCTTGCTTGTGCTTCTGCTGGTTGATGGAGGTAGAACACGGTGGAACGGCTAATGATGGCGTTAGCTTCACGTTTACAGTATCGTTTCTTCTCGTTGGAGACCTTGCTACTTGTCAAAAAACAAAAGTTTACAAGCTAAGTGATTATGTACTAATATGTGAATACGTGATTACATAACATTACATAATTACGTAATATGTCTTATATTCATAAACAAGTAAAACGTTACGTGATTTTGTATAACATTACATGGTGTTGTATAACGTTACGTGATGTGATCAGGGGCGGACCTACATAGAGTGGGTCGGGGTCCCCGGACCCCAATGTTTTTTTAAAAATTAGTAGATCCGGTATATTAAATTTCATAAGGACCCCATAAATACAATTAGGTGGACACCATAGCAAATTAGAGAGATAAGGAAGGCTGGTGCAGTGGGAAATCCCCCTCTTTACTAACAAATGTTCATGGGTTCAAGCCTTGTATATCGCATTTTTGGGTAAATTACACTTTTCGTCCTTTATGTTTATCTCGGATTGCAACGGATAACCTTTAACTTTAATAATTACAGTCACGATCCTTTATTTGTATAACTCATTACACCTTAAATCCTTTAGCACTAACCAGGTTTGTTTTTAACGTTAAATCAAATCATATGCCTTGCACATGAGGGTAGGATTGTCTTTTTAACCTTATTATTTGAGAAAACATTTATTTAAACAAAATAATACATGATTTAAAAGCATTCCCTGTTTCTCCATCTCTCTCATAACACACTACATATCTCTCTCTCTTCTTCATAACAACCGGTCACCAGAACATCATTTCCGGCCACAATCAACATCATTTCCGGCTACCTGGAACCTATCTAAATCCACTGACTAAAAAACGCACACGTAAGTCAAAAAATCCAGCCTGAACCCTAGCCGTATTCAGATTTCAGATCCAGTCTTGTGGATTCAGATCCGCCGTTATCCTGGTCTTTTAATTCAGACCCGGTCTTGTGGATTTCGGATATAGTGGAGGTTTCTGGTGGTGGTGGTGTTTTCCGGGTACGGTGGAGGTTTCTGGTGGTGGGGGTTGTGGATTTAACCGGAGATTTGGTGGTGGTGCGTAGTGGTAGCAGCGGCAATTGTAAGAGGATGGGTTTTCAGATTTTGAGGGTTTAAAAGTTCCAGATTGTAGTAATAGTTAGTTGTGGTGGTTTGATGTAGGTTGTTTGCTGGTGTTGATGATTGGTGTTATTTGTGTCTAAATTGATGTTTTATATGTTATGTTCTTTGAAATTAGATGGGTTGCAGATCTGCGAAGCAACTGGGTTGAGGATCTGCGAAGGGTTAGGGGCGATGGGTGTGACGTGGTGATGGCCCGACGGGTGAACAGTGGCCGGAGTGGTGGTGGTGACGAGATTTGATGATGGCGGGCAACTGGGTTGCAGATCTGTGAATGCTGAGTGGTGGTGGTGGTGACAAGATTTGCGATGTGTTTGTGAAGACGGTGGCAAGATAAGGTGTTGGCGGCAGGATGAGGTGGTGGTGGTAGGATGTGGTGGTTAAGGTTTTAGGGTTAGTAAATTGGGGAAGATGATGTGTATGTGTAAGGTTTTATTTATTGAACATTTAAATAAAAGCATGAATAGACCATAATACCCTTAAATGAATAAACTTAACTAAAAATTTTAATCTGGTTAGTGCTAAAGGACGTAGAGTGTAAGGGTTTTGTAAATAAAGGATTGTGGCTGTAATTATTAAAATTAAAGGCTATCCGTTGCAATCCGGTATAAACATAAAGGACGAAAAATGTAATTTATCCCCCATTTTTTCTATTTTTTTTTAAATTCCAATTCAAACCTCGCTTTGATCCGACCCAAACTAGGACCAACTTGAAAATTTTAAGGCTTGGTTATGAAAATTTTGAACACTGAAAAAATGAACCCCATTGGAAAAAAAAAAACCTAATTCCGTCGCTGGATGTGATTACGTGCCATTATGTAACTACTAACACTAGGTGATTACACCCCTAGCTAAGAAGCCTTCGTTGTCCGTGTATATACACATGCATATATGTAGGTTCCGATGAGAAACAAAAATATAAAACATATAAGAACAATATCTAACAAATCAAAAAAATTCTTTATAACTATTGTCAACCTCTCTTTTTAAAGAATCTAAATAAAATAATAACACTTTCATTTTTTTATTTACATATCTTTTTTTATTTAAATTATATTTTATTTATCGTAACCATATCTTCCCTATATTATTTAGCAAAATCCTCTTCACACTCAACTTTACTATTCAATTTTTCTATCATCTATTGGTCCAACTATTCAAATTTCTTCCTTCATACTTGTCCACTTCAATCTATCACTAATTCTTAGGGGTGTAAAACGGGTCGTATTCGCAAGTTGGCAGATTTAATCTGACCCGAACCTGAAAATTTTACACGAACCCGAACCCGAAAATTGTATCATACATATGAACCCGAACACAACCCGAAATTTCATGGGTTGACCCGAACACGACCCGTTCAACCCGAATTTTTTAAATTTTTCTAAAATTAATATACTAAAATTAAAATTTAGTTCAAAAACACAAATATATATAATAATATCATATTTAAATTACAAAATCTATGTTAATTTCCTTTTTAAGTTATAATCAAGGCATAAAATACACACCCTATTTAATTTACGTCATAAAATATATTGTAAAAAAAAATATAATATAGTATAAATGTGTTAAAAGGGTCAACCCACCAACCCGACTAGGTTAACCCAAACCTGACCCGTTAATCTAAACGGGTTCGCGGGTTCAATTGAAACTGACCCGAACCCGTTTAGACTAAACCTAAACCCGTCGTGTTAGGTTCGTGTCGGGTTTTCAGGTTGTGTTAAAAATTGACACCCCTACTAATTCTTCGTTTTTAACTTATTTGTCCACTTCACTCTATCAGCATGCACCACCATCGCACAACGGCGACATCATCGTCGGTAGGCACCATCGCACAGCGGCGACATCATCGTCGGTAGAGGCGCAACTTTCTAGGGGCCAGGGGTGAGGGGGAGGGGCGCCCGTCCCCCCGAATTTTTTCGCTAAGTAGTGTTATGTATGTACGTTTCGTATAGAATTTTTTAGGTATATATATTTTCGACCCCCCGATTTTATAAAAAAAGATTTACTTATATAGAATTTTTAGGTCCCTCAGTGAAAATTTTCAAGCTTCGCCACTGATCATCGGACCACTGTCATGCGTCGGTAGCAGGGTTATCCATGGTCTCCGGTGGTCCGGATGGTGACCAAAACGACGAGTCCCACATGGTCCGAAGCCTCAAGTGGATGGTGCAATGTTGACGGTGTTGTCCTTCCTGGTCGCCGTCGAAATGGCCAGTGGTGGCGTTGGGGTGATGCAATCATGCAACTATCTTTCTTGATGGAGGTGGGTGTGATCACACGAGTGGGCTAAGGTTATGACTATAACTGGTGGTGATAAATGTCTTCTATGTTTTTTGAGAGAGAAAAAATGTCTGTATGCGTGTCATGTGTGTGTGAATATGGTGGTAGTATCTGGTATAATGGTATGGATGAAAGATTGAAACCTGTGGACTTCAACCTATTAGTGGGTAGGGGTGGTTATCACTCGCCACTCATTTATCACTCACAACATCTGTAACGCCCCGCTTCTTTGTACTTTCCATAATTAGGTCTTGCTTGTATTTCTATTTTTGGAAGCCTTGTGTTCTTGTAATCGTCCTTTCATTGTAATCGTTGTAAAATCCGAGACTTAGATCATAAATAAAACTCGTATTTCTTTAAATTTGCGTTATACATACTTCACACATATTCATACGTTTGATTTTGTGGAACAATTGATACATATTCCTGATTCTTGGAAACTATGTGCCAAACTTGTAAATACGTGAAACTTACGAATAATACGACTTTTGAATGCATCTGATACTTAAATACGATATTCCTATACTTATACATACTTCATGATACTTATTTTATGTTAATATTACTTATTTGGTCCTTATAATATGCCCTTGTATCATATATACACCTAAAATCCCAAAATAAGGAACTCAAGGGGCCAAAATGTCATTTTTGAAAACCTTTAATGCATCAGACTAGGCCTGACGGCCCGCGACCTAGCCCAGGTCCTTGCTTCGCGGCCCGCGAGACCATCATCAGATCAGAAAAGGTTTCAGCTCGTTTTCATTTGTGGGATTAGTGTTTGTATGAAGTTTAAACTCGTTTTTAGCAATTAATACCCAACTACAACCTACCCTAACACTTCCCTATAAAACGCAAGTATTGTCCAAGCATTTTGCACTTTTCTAATCACTCACAACTCTCTCTAATCACTCTCAAACTCCCTAAATTCGCAGCTGATTGCAGACGTTCGGACAAAATCATACTACTTCACTAAAGTGAGCATAACTCACTCGTTTCTTGTCCATTTCAGTTGATTCTTTTTCCTACATGCTTGGATTAACCCTAGCAACGTTTCCATAGGTTTTCCCTAGAAAACCAGAGCTTGGAACGTCGCCAAAAGGTCTCCAAAGTTGACTGACTTTTCTGTTCTTGATTCAAACTTTGATAAACTTGATTAAACATGAGGAAACTATCTCAAACCTATGTCCTTATGCTTATAACCACATCTATGGTTAGTTAGGCTTAAAAACAAGGTTGATACATGTAAAATCAGAGGTGTAAACCTCACAAACATTCTATTTTATTCAAGGGTTTAACCCACAAGTGATGTTCAAGCTTAAGACTTGATGATTGTGAGAATTAGGATTAGCTTGGGCTATCCTACTTGAAAATCCACACATTGCTTGATGTTTTGTCATAGATTAGTTGTTCATATTCTATTGTTTCTTGTAAGTTTATGACCCTCCTTGAATGTTCATAACATCAAGTGTAGTGGTGAACATCTAGAGGTACCTAAATGGAAGACTTGTTCTTCCTACCTCCTACATGACTTCTATGACATAGAAGAGGTTCATAAATGGAGTATTCATACTCCTACCTCATGCTTGAACTATTGGACTTATTAACATATTACATAACCTATCTAATACTCATATATATATATACATATATATATATATATATATATATACCATATTCAAATCTTTGATGATGAATTTGTGTTCATTCGTCAAAGTACTAGATTACATCATCTAAGACCTAGTAACTTGTTATGATTCTAATAGGTATTCTACCCATGAAAACAATTTAACCCTTGACTGTTCATAGTGTCAAAACAAGTATTATGTGTTGAAGATGATTACTTTCCTATGTTTATATTCACATGTTTTTATTTCCGAATCTTTATTCCACCGTTATACTCCAATACTCATACACCTTGTTACTTCGTGTAGAAGGACTTGGTATTCCAACCTCCGACAACAACAAATCTCTCACGGATTTATCAAGTAGAAGGTTGCAAAACCGTGAGTACAATTGACCCATTTACCTTTAAAAACACTTTGGGTTGTAACATGTTATTATACAAACTTCACACTCACACACTTAAAACATACTTTATGATCTCAATCCGTTATACATGCTACTTGTTTACTTAGGCTCATGCTAGATTTTACATGCTTTATGTCATTGTTGGGATTGAACCCTACCAGAGGAACAGAAAATGAAAGCAAACACCGGATCACAACAGTGGATTCAGAATAAGCAGCTGTTTACACTTGGCTTTCCCCTTGACAGTGGTAATCTAATAGCTGATGGATCTTAAGTACTGCTCACTATAACAACTGATGAACCAAACACTGATGAAACTCTAAAGACTGCTGAAGACAAACACTGTTGCTCTATCCACTGTCGTTTCCTAAATACTGATGAAGACACAAGCACTGCTTATTCAAGGACTGATCAACTTTGAAGAAAGCACTGATGCTCAACATCAGTGCTCAGGCTACAACAGCGGAACGTGAAGCAGTAGTTTTATCTTGTTTTATACTGTACTTATAATCAGTTGTTTAACATCAGTAGTTTGTATAGAACAGTGTTTATAGGTTGTTAGGTTGTTAGATGTCACTATCATGGTGACGTCAGCTGAGATGCCTCAGTGGTCTGGTTTGCCTATAAATGGAGCAGTACCCTGTACTGTTACATTTGATTGACTGAGTGGATTCTTCTTCTCCAGTCCAATCCTTTCATCTTGTGCAACCAACCTTGGAGTATCAGGCTGAGGAGGAGCTTAGTTCTGTAAGCATGCTTGTAATCATTTGATTTGTAATTGAATCATTCAACTTAATGAGAAGCATCTATTTATTAAACTATTTCCCACTTATATTGTGCTTACAAAGTTTGTCTTCATTTCCGCTGCACTTAATCCTATTTTATATTCATTGATTTGTCAAATTTATACAAACAAGCACAATCATGACAGCCTCAGATCCTAGCAATTGGTATCAGAGCCCAGACAGTCAAATTCGATCTAACAATCAATTTGACATAACAGTTCAACTCAAAATTCATTGATACTAAGGTTGATTGTATTTAGTTGAAAAACAGAGCAACGAGAAATCATGTTCAAAATGATGAATCTGATACTCTGTAAAACAACCAAGATGTCATAAGATTCACAAATTTCAAACAACAAGTGATGTCATGCACAAATCACTCATAGTTTCCAGATCTGGAAACATGTCTAGTAACTATGGTATGACTATCTTCATTCAAAATTGATTTCAACTGTTGTTATGGAATTTGTGATGATTTCATCATGTTTTATGCTAAAGTATGATCCTTAGATTAACAAAACCTATGTTCATATAAACATTAGTGTTTTGCTAACTCAGAAAGAGGAAAATAAAACTTTAGTCATGAAATCTTTTGTGTTAGAAGGCAGTTTGAGAATCCTCAAAAGGACTAAATCAACCCTGTCAAAACACATTAAGAAAATCAGGGGTCAAAAACGGTCCAAATCATAAGTAATGTGAGATTTGGTAATAAAGCATGTTCGTATGCGGCCAGATCTCTCAAAACATTACTGCAAAATGATTCTGGATTAAGTAATTCCTCAATAAAATCTCACAATAAGTATTTTCTGTACTTATGAATGGGAAGGGTAAAAAAAGAAGAAAATGAACAAAACTCAAAAGTGTGTTTATCTCAAAACTTTTGAAGTCAAAAGAAAAGAGTATAAACATAAAACACCTATGAGTCAAAAGTTAGGAAAACAATGGTCATTATGCAACTGTGTGCATCCATTAATTCAGGAAAAGTTCAGGTAACAATGGTATCTCTAGTGATTGAATTTAAAAGATGAATTTGCAATTAATTAACAAGAAAATGATCCTAATCAGTGATCATATTGATGTAATCATAAGCCTTTTGGAAGTCACCAGATCCTTTTGATGTTGTTTTCAAAATAACCTTTATTTTTAGAAAGGTGTGTTTTTCAAATAAAACCGGATATATTATTGATTTTTTTAATAAAAAGAATGATATATTTTGTACTTTTACTCCTTTTTGGTAGTAAAAGTTTTCTCTCCGGTTAGGATGTAATTTCCTTATTTTTGTGTGAAATTACTTTTCCTGATCAAAGGGAAATGGTGTACATGTCAAGGTCACATTAAGCTCAAGTTTGTTTATCACATAAAAAATTGATTGCAAATTAATTCTAAAAATACTGAGACACTCATGTTCTACTTCAAATAATTAGACACAAAATGAGTTGCCTTAGTAAAGAAGTTTTCATCATCTGTGATGCTAAACCACTGTTAGGAAATAGTGAACTTGTGGTAAACCTAGAACATAATCTCCTAGAAAAACTGCTGACAAATTAAACTTGATAATCTACATCTAAAATGTAGCTAAGTATAGCATTCCTGCAGAATAACAGATGTTGGACATGATATTGAGCTCACACAAGACAAAATCAATCCCCATATCTGAACAAGCAGATGCTAAAATTATTTGTCAAAAGTTGAAACACTGCTGCACTAACAGTTGTTATACTAATGGTCTTCATTTTGTTGTCTACCACTGTTTTTCCTTAAAACTACTGATTGTGCCTCAAACATTTGCCCTCTAATGTCTGTCCACTGCTGAAAGTCAACCCCTGTTCTCATTTTCCTCTGATATGCACTGTTGTTCAAAATCAGTGTTTTATCCACTGATAGGCTATCCACTGATGTCGTAAAAGCATCCACTGATGGTAAAAAAAAATCACCAACTGCTTCATTTATTACCGTTGTAACCACTGATGCTTGTTTCATCAGTGGCCACCAAAACAACTGTCCTCCATTATTTACTCTTCCATCAGGGGTTGACACATGGTCAGTTTTTAGCCGTCAGATCATTATAACCGCTGCCACGTCAGTATTTTCTTTTTCCCTAAATAAAACCCTGATCAAAACCCCAAACAGGGTTTCACTGTCGAATTGAATTCCAAACATTCTCTTCACAAAGCAGTTTCCCACTCATAACTCCAAAAACATTTTTCGATCTTCTTCATCAAATATGACGAAATCAAAGTCGAAATCAAAATCAAAACCGTCTTCTTCCTCCGCTCCCACTGACGCCACTCAAATGGCCGCTGAAACCACAGAATATTCGTTACAAATCTCCTCACAACTATTTGGGTATACTCACAAAACTCACAACCGACAACACCTTCGACTCCATCATTGATACCTTATCTGCATCAAAGTATAAAACTTTGTTAACAGCAGACGCTCCAATTTATCTACAAACCCAAAGAGAGTTCTGGAACAATGCCACCCTTGAAAAACAAGGAGACTCTGTCACAGCTATCAACTCCTCGATACAGGGTAAAAAGATTCAAATCTCTCCACAATCTATTTCTGAAGTCTTCAAACTCAATGATCTGGAAGTAAAACCTCTTTTTCGAAAACTGAGTTGAAAAGGATTTCATGAATAGGGGTTATGCAGAGCAACCAAAAAGGGATACCTTACAAAAAGGTTTCTTCCCTTCTGCACCAAGGTTTTTATTTCACACTCTATTGATGTGTGTTTCTAATAAAACAACTTCTTTTAATGAAATACCATCAAAAATTCAATGCCTGGGATATGCAATTTTAAATAATGAAAATTTTAATTATTCCCTGGAGATTTTTGATGATTTAGTAAAGAATGTTGATAGCAAAGCATTTCTGCTCTTCCCAAGGTTTTTAAGCTATTATTTCGAACAAAAATTTGTAAAAGAAGATGCAGAATTGCCCAAACAAGGTGCTCATTTTAAAATAAACTGTTTAACGCCTAAAACAACATTCTCTAGAATGTTGGCACCTATAAAAACAAAAGCAGAGGTACCTGAGCAGAATTTAGCAGATGAAGCTGCTCCTCAGGTATCGGCTGTTGAGCCCACTGCTCCAGGTGATCAAAGCAGCACACCCACTGTTTTGAAACCCACACCTGCCACCACCAAAAAGAACAAAAAGAAAACATCCAGAAAGCCCCCCATACCCAAAACAAAGGCACCTCTGGAAGATGAGATCCCAGAGCAAATGCCCGTGACAACACAAATGTCACAAATAACCACTGCTGCTACTTCCTCACAGCAATTGGAAGAAAGATCTCCACCTTTGCCACAAACTCCTACTGCATCCTCACAAAAGGATCAGGTTGTAAACACAGGGACCCCACAATATGAAGCTTTGGACCCACTCGGATCCATCTTCCACTGTCCTGATCCCAAGGACATGTCTCTTTCAACTCCTTTACCCTCACCCCCTACATTACCACCATCCATAACACCCTTGTTGCATACAGATGGTATTACTCAGACACAAACCAGTTCCTCTCAAACACCTATCACCGAGAGTATACTCCCACAAGTGATTGGGTCTGATGTTGATATCTCTGTTATCCCAGCAACAACTGAGGAGGTCACTGCAGGAGTTATAAGTAACTCCTGTCAGTAGTTCAAGTGGAGCAGCCACTACAAATGTTGAACCCACTGGTTTACATTTGGACAGTGGTTACATTCATAAGACTCCCTTGAAGGCAATTTCTTCAATAGCACCAATGAGAACCACCAGTGAGCTTGTCTTAACCACTGGCAACATCAAAAGGTTATCAAGTGGTAAAGAAAGAAGTCCCCAGAACCAAGAACAAGGGGCATCAATGAATGACTTTTGGGATTCAGTCCCTAAGTCACACATTGGTAAAACCACTGCTGGTGGGGATTCAGATGATCCCATTAACTTGGGTGATGATTCAAAATATTAGGAATTGACGGGCAGGGTTGAAAACCTGAAACCTCAGTTGCTGAAATAAAGGATATGGTGCAGCAGCTATTAAAAGCTCAGAAAGCCCAATCCACTGCTGCTCCAGCTCAAGCACCTGCACAACAGGCACCTGCTGCAAATGAGTTATGGAACATGTTCCAACCACTGCTGGAAAGACAAAAGCAGATGGCTGATCAGCAGCATGCTATGCATGTACAAAAGCTGACAAACATGGTGGAGTCAAGATTTAAAGATACTCAGGAAGATATTAAAGCTATCAAAGCGCATATCCAAAGTGCCTCTGGAAAAGTTCCTCCCACTGTCCTCTTCATGAATGAACCCTTCCCAGATAATGCCAAAAAGGGGGAGAAGATGAAGTGGAAAAAGAAAGGAATTGATGATGGCATCTTTATTGAGCCAGAAAATAGCCAAACCAAAGCTACTGTATCAACCCACACCACATCACCACACACCACCATAACCACTGCTCCACCATCTTCTGTGATCACAACACCAACAACAACTTCACCATCAAAAACAGCCACCCCATCATCACCTCCTGCCAAAAAGCAGAAGACAACAGATGTTACAATATCGACTGTAATGACAACAGTGGTTGAAACACCAGTTGTTCTAACTGCTGTTAATCAGTCACTTATCACCACTCAAACCCCTGCCATCACAACCCCTGCTCAAAAGAAGAAGACATCTGCTGACATATCAGTAGTTGTAATGACAACAGCGGTTGAAACACCAATTGTTTCAACCACTGTTAGTCAACCATCCACCACTGCTCTCAGCATTCCCACAGCACAACCAGCAAAGCTCTATACCAGAAAAAGAAAACTTACTCAGGCAAATGAGGACAAATATGATCCCATTGCTGCAAAATATCCACTGGAACTAGAAGCTATCAAAAATGAGATGAGGCAATTCTACAATGATGATGATCCTTCAAACAGAAGATTTCCTTCACTCGTTGGCTTCATAGTCCCAGAAGACATGGATGAATACCTTGAGCTCAAAGCTAGACAGGCTAAGATAAGAGCCAAGGTTGAATGTGAAGGTCAAAGTGATGAAGCCATTGCTGAAAGATCGGAATTTCTGCTCACAAAAGTCAAACAGATAAAAGATTTTGCACAAGAGCTGAGCAAAGAAAAGGCAGGTCAACGAAAAGAGATGAGAAGAAAACTTCTTGCATATATCATGCAAGAAAAATTTTATCCTGCTGAAGAAAACCAATTTGAAGAATGGCCAATAGTGGCCTTAAAGCATGAAGCTGACAGAATTGATGGAATCAAGAATGATCCTAGAAAGAAGAAGAATGCTCCAAATTGGAACAAATACAAAAAGCTCATCGCTGACCTAACAACTGAGTACAAAAGAAAGAAGCAAGAGCTGGTTGAGGCAAAAGTGGATACTGCCATTGCCATATCAAAATGGTCAAAGCAGCATACTGATGAAGCCTATGAAAGGCTGAAGAAAAGAAAGATATCTGTTTCAAGCACTTCACAGAAGTGTAAACAAATGATGAAGCTTGAACAACAGATTGATGACCTCCAAAAACTGTTCAAATCAGCAGATAATCCTATCCTTGTGTCAAACCAAGAAGAAGGAAAACTGCTGTCTAGTGAAGAGGTAAAGGAAAAGGAAGTTGAGTACTTCAAAGACACCATCATGAAAATGGGTCTAAAAGAAAATACCTCAGCAAAAATTCAAAACCTCTTTAAAGATGTCACACCCCCAAAATCCACCCGCGGAGTACCCCCGCTTGGGAGCGTGACTCACCAGGATCAAGCCATCAATCATATCAAACATAACATTTAATAATAAAAGTATTAATGTAAATCATCATGACATGATTGATGTTCCAAAACCAAACATCGTTTAAATAGCGGAAGCATAGTAATGTAAACTCAAAATGGTTATAAGTTCAATATCGTTCATGATCCGTATCCCACAACGACCTGCTCCTCCCTGTGCAAGCTCCATAATGTACCTAAGGTCCTGCAAGGCATGCAGCAAATAATCAACAACTAGTTGAGCGAGTTCACAGAAGGTAGTTTCATAACATAGTGCATAAGTATAACTAGTGGGGGCTTCCCATACTAGTGTGTACTAAAGGTGGGGGCTTCCCAAACCTTGTGTTCATATTACTGGTGGGGGCTTCCCATGTTTATCCTGGCTAATGAGGGCTTCTCATTAACGGTACTTACTAGACTAACTTCCGACCATGTGTTCTTCTTTACCGAGAACAGGAAAACGTACAGGGTCACGTAGGCTTTACGTGACGTGCCCTTCCCCGAGGACAGTGGTACGCGTGGGGGCTACGTAGGCTTTACGCAGCGTGGCCTTCCGACCTGGAAGCCAGTAGATGGTATTGGGTTACGTAGGCTTTACGTAACGTGTCCTCCCGACCCGGGAGACAAATGGCAAACATACTGGGTTACGTAGGCTTTACGTAACGTGTCCTGACTAACCTGAGGACGATGGTCTATAGTCTAGAAAATGCGTAAGTACGAGTAATCATTCCATATTCAACGTATCCAACCCAATTCCCAACCCAGGAATCCCATGCCTTGGCTGTGTGAACTCACCTTGGTTTGCTCGGCAGATACACAAAGAGTACAAGTAGCAAGTAAATGGTCAACCACGTCCTATCATGGTTATTATACAAGTCAGGTTCGTATATAGCACGTTTGTATCACGTATGGTATCAAGTATGATCATGGCAAAACACATAAACGTATCGGCAGTTCAAATCATGTAACGAGTCCAAGTAGTCGGCCCAAACAGATAAGCAGTCCAATTAGCAGTCAAGAGCATACTTGTGCGTGTTAACCCTGGCCCAACATAACCCGGCCCAATTAACATTCACCCCAAATAGTAAACGCACACTAGTCCAATAGCAAACAGTCCACAAATCCAAATCGTTGGGCCCAATTGATTGGGCCCGTGACAGTGAAGGCCCAAACAGTGTACGTGCATTAACTCGTCTCGAGTCGCAACCGGCGATCTCGAGTCGCAACCGGAGATTACGAGTCGCAACAGCTGGTTACGAGTCGCAATGGTGATCTCGGTTCATCATGGTCTGGTTACGAGTCGCAACGGGACTCGCAACCGTGGTCTCGGCTTGTGCTGTTGTGGTCTCGAGTCGTGACCGTGTGGTTTCGACTCGTAACCTGAGTCGCAACCGTGTGTGTAACTGGTTTCCATAATTCCTGTAACAATCATTCCGTGATTCTAGCAAACAACTTAGGCAGTTTCGAAAATCAGATCAAACAATGTTTATTCAGCATTCAATCATATTCATAACACCTTCAAATCATCATCATTTAGCATGTTCATAACAGCATCAAAACAAATAATCGGATTATCAAACAACCCTAAACCGAATCATAATCCTATCATTATACTAGTATGCACCCTAATCCTTTAATCACAGCCGGTTATCAAACAACATCCGGACCAATTCAATTCAATAATCATGCAGCCGGTTCACAATCATTAATAACTATTATCATAAACAACATGTTAACAAGAATCCTTCGGGTAACAAGCAATCATCAACATACAAACAACCCGATAATCCATAATCAAAGCATCATCTAACAAGCAATCTACTAGTAAACACTAACCGGATTACGAGTAGTAAGGATGATCCGAGTAGAGGTGTTCTTGCCGTCGGTTCCAAGCACACGAGAGAAGGAGAGGAAATCGCCTAGGGTTTGTGTGTGTGTGTGGTGTTTTTGCAAAACAATCAAAATCAAACCCTCACATGTGGTTTTGTGTTTGCGAGTGGGGAGTGGGCCGAGCCCACTCGGCTGCCTAATGGATCCGTGAACAAGGTGTGGCCCAAAGGGCTTGTGCACTCGAATGTAGTGTTGTGCGGATTGGTTCAAATTGTGCAGTTTGGGTTCGCGAACACATAATCATTCATATAGCATGCATACACATATGGCACATAACATCATAACATTCATTAGATCATATAATTTAGTTCTCGCAAGCACGTAACGTTACATCAAAGCAAGTCTAAAGTTCGAGTTGTCACAAAAGAGGTATTAACCAAACCTGCATCACCAAACACTCCAACTGGCATGACAGACATTGAGAGGCAAGAGCTAATTGAAAGAGAGACTGCAGAAGATGTAGATGCAGCAACTGATGTCATCAAGAAGGCCCTCAAAAAAATGTCTGACAGCCTACAACTTTTCAGAAGGCCGACATCTCCAAACTCATCTAAAAATAAATCTCTCCCAAAAAACCCATTAGGATTAAAAATACTAAAGTGGACGTCTGATCAAAAGACCCACGTATTGACCTTGGTCAGATCCAATGGTGAAGTGAAGTACATATCAAGGAAAGAAGCACTAGGCCTTAGTGTTGAAGATTTGCAGGATCTCCTTGAACTTACACTGTGTAGGGATGAAGATGACACAAGTTCCAAGAATTTTGAAGAAGAATTTAAAAGACAAGCTAAGGAACTTCTGATGAGGAATAAAGGTCCAGAATAATGTAGGGTTTTGGCATTATCTGTTCCAGGGGCAGATTGTTGGGATTGAACCCTACCAGAGGAACAGAGAATGAAAGCCAAAACCGGCTCACAACAGTGGATTCAGAATAAGCAGCTGTTTACACTTGGCTTTCCCCTTGACAGTGGTAATCTAACAGCTGATGGATCTTAAGTACTGCTCACTATAACAAATGATGAACCAAACACTGATGAAACTCTAAAGACTGCTGAAGATAAACACGGTTGCTCTATCCACTATCGTTTCCTACGTACTGCTGAAGACACAAGCACTGCTCATTCAAGGACTAATCAACTTTGAAGAAAGCACTGATGCTCAACATCAGTGCTCAGGCTACAACAGCGGAACGTGAAGCAGTAGTTTTATCTTGTTTTGTACTGTACTTATAATAAGTTGTTTAACATCAGTAGTTTGTATAGAGCAGTGTTTATATGTTGTTAGGTTGTTAGATGTTACTATCATGGTGACGTCAGCTGAGATGCCTCAGTGGTTTGGTTTGTAAATAAATGGAGCAGTACCCTGTACTGTTACATTTGATTGACTGAGTGGATTCTTCTTCTCCTGTCCAATCCTTTCATCTTGTGCAACCAACCTTGGAGTATCAGGCTGAGGGGGAGCTTAGTTCTGTAAGCATGCATGTAATCATTGGATTTGTAATTGAATCATTCAACATAATGAGAAGCATCTGTTTATCAAACTATTTCCCACTTAGATTGTGCTTACAAAGTTTGTCTTCATTCCGCTGTACTTAATCCTATTTTATATTCATTGATTTGTCAAATTTATACAAACAAGCACAGTCATGACAGCCTCAGATCCTAACAGTCATTAACTTTGCTAAGCCCTCAACTTAACATATATAGCGCTATAAGATTAGCACACCACCCGTTGGGGTTTTGTTAAGTCTCTATTCTAAAACGGTCTCGTTACTTTTGTGGCGAGTGATGCTAAATACTAGTGGACACTTGGGTTTGACGTATTGTTATGCATGATATGTTGATTATATCACTAAACATGGGTCAAAATAAAGAACGCTAATCATGTTTATTCAATCATAATGTAAATATAGATGCCAAGTTAAAGATACTTACTTGTAGAGATGATTATCTTTGATGATAAAGATGAGGTCATGATTCCCGTTATGGTACCTTGGGTTAATGGATCACCTTAGAGAGAATTTTAGTATTGGTGTTCTTATTGAGTTATTCATCTCTTATGATCAAATATATATAACATCAAAATGAATGATGATCACGAACGGTTATGAAAACTCTTTACATTCTCTATTAAAGGTACCTAAAGGGAAATCATAATTGCCCCTTAAACTAATCAATAATTACAATTACTACCATCAAGTAATTGTTGGGGACTAGTTATATCACATTGGTAATGTTACCAAATGATCCGTAAGGCCACATCAACGGGCTATTTCTAACATTCTCCCACTTGGCCGAGTGATCATTTGTGATAAGTATAAGTAAGTTTGGCCAAGTTAAAACATTAATCAATGTTTCAAATTGAAATTGCAACAGAAAAATACAGTCATTGAGTTATTGTCAACTCAAGACCCCCATTAATCATGTTACAACCCCAAATCAAAACATACGTCATCAGGTGCACATACGTATTTATAGACAAACAAATTGTGTAATTGAGGAAAAAATAATAGCTAATCATTCTTATGTACGATATGCTATTATGTAAGGCCTTTAGTAAAGCTCGTCTTTATTATGAGCTCTTAGAAAGACTTTGAGTGTAGACCTTAGTTATCAGATACGCAAGCATATCATGAATGTAAATGTATTCGATACAAATATTTAGTTTCCTCTTCTTGTTCATAAATGAACAATAATTTTGTATCGAAGTTTAATGCAGCACCTCTCGAACTGTTACTATTCGAGGAAATAAGGTAGCTGACTTTCCACAGTAAGTCTTCAATATAGTATTTATATGGAGTTAATAAGTTTGTGAGTCCACTGATAAAATTTCAACAACATTTAGTGACAATTGCGTTGTCAATTAACAACATATTATGTCATTATAATTTAGGTTGTTGTTAACAGTTTCTTATGACTCATCTATGAGATAGATTTGTCCGCAGACATAAGGATTAACACAAATTGACTTTTCGTTTCTTTTGAACATCATAAAATCAAGGTAAGAATAATCAACCTCTTCTTATAGTCTTTCTCGTTTCTTAAAGATATTGTAAGATGCTTCACAATAATCTAGAATGATCTAATGTTCATCAATGTGAGCAATATCTAAACGAGTATAGACTTGAACCTTCATAAGGCTTCTAATTAATGAAGCATAAAGAAGTAATCTCATTTATCATTCTATCCTCTTAGTGAGATCAATATTGTTTGTTACATATGTAAGAGCCCGCTTTAGAGTAAAGCTTATGGCATGAAACTAATGCCCCAATGGGTCTATCTCGGTATATTTTGATATCTCTCACGTAAGTGATATTTCCGAGTTCATTATATCAAAATATGTGTGAGAAATTATTTGACTTATGTAACATATACTTATCAAAAAGAGTGTCATCTATATAAGGACAAGTTTACATTACTTTACTCCCACTCATCCTGAGGTTGGTACACATAAATCCACTTAATTTGTGATGAAAAGAATTGCATTAAGATTTCGTCACATTTTGATGTTTGCTTCAACCGATACATGGATTTCATCGACTTAGAAACTAAGTGTTCTTGACCTTTCATTTTAGAACTTTCAGGTTGTTTTGAACATGTAAGTCTTTGTTTAGGGAAAGTTGTTTTAATATCCATTTAATGTAGCTACAAAAGATTATAAGCTACTAGAACAACAATGATCCTCAAAG
Source organism: Helianthus annuus (assembly GCF_002127325.2). Lineage (NCBI taxonomy): Eukaryota > Viridiplantae > Streptophyta > Magnoliopsida > Asterales > Asteraceae > Helianthus > Helianthus annuus. Next base: position 40,710,275 of record NC_035436.2, on the reverse strand, counting down.
AAACCTTTTGTAAGAAAGGTAAGATGATTCTTTGATAAATAATTCTATTCTGAACATAACCATTAACAATCAATCTTGCTTTTAGTGTCTTAACGTTTGCATTTGGATTTAGGCAATTCAACCAAATCCCAAACGTTATTTTGACATATAAAATCAAATTTGCTAATAACAATTTTTATTCCATTTAGAAAATTGATTGATGCTAATGGCTTAATTAGAAGAGGTAGGATCAGTAAACTTTCTAATATCCATTTCAACTTCAGTCAAGGAGGATACATAATCATCAAAGTTAAACTAGATGACCTCCGTAGTTGATTATTGGGTTGTATTATGAGTTTCAGTTTTATGGATTGACTCTTGATTAAGTTGCTATCATTTTCAAGATTCCAAGTGTGTAAGAGTTGGTGGAGTATGGTGTACAAGAGGTGTAATCGGAGTAAAATTTAATAAGTCTCTTCCCCCCGCCTCTTGTACTTCTTACAAGTCATGATAAGGACTTTTACTACTCCCACTAATTTTAGAAATCATTAGAAATTTAGCATGCTTATGGTCAACATTAGAAGGCCAATAGATTCTAATAGAGAAACAAGTTAATGATGTAACTCATTGTAGTTTCTCTGTTTGAGGATTATAATTTTGGTACGAAATTTGAGTGTGCCCACGTTTAAGCAACAATGAAACTTTTGTTAGAGTAGCAGTAGATTCTTAAAGAGAAAAGTTATGAAGGAGTAGTGTCTTGTACAAGAGGTACAAATTGAGGTAACAACAAGTTTTCACTCCCCTAACTCTTGCAACTCTCGCAAGTTAAGATTAAGACACTTAATGCTCCCACTAACCTTTTAGATCTCTAGGAATGCTACAAGATAAGTTTCAATGGTGTATGTGTTGTGGGAACATGTCATATATGTTAGACTTGATTTCCTTAATGTCCATATGTTATAAAATTTTTGGGGACATATTTAGAAGGAATCATAGTATATATGAATTAATTTCTCTAATACCTTTATTCATATAAGACATATTAAATAAAAGTAAATATTATGATAAATGAATTATGTCTGACTATTCCATTTTGGGATAAGTTCCAATGAAATATAACTTCTAATGGAACTTAATTTATTCCCTTAGCCATTTAAATATTAAGGCTTATAACACATGCTCATAAGTCACTAAGAATGAGACTTGATAATATTTCATCCTTCATTAACCTAGTCATGATTTCTAATGAAATTTGGTCTCAATGAATGGAATTTGTAAGTCCCATTTTTTCTTTTGTTAAATTTTCATTTTCATGATAACAAAAGGTTATGAAAAAGTGTAGCATCATCTAGTTCTATCTTATAAGGTTTCTATCCAGATTGAGATGACAAATAATATGCGAGTTTAAGGTAAGAGTGGCTTTGTTTTAACCATGCAAACCTCACAACTGTCATAACGTAGCTTTTATATTGATACTAAATTCTGAATAATCTACAAAATATATAAGGTATCATAAAGCCCAATTATAAAACATTTTATTATGGTTCTTGTAGTCTTAACATAAAATTTTGTCACTAATTCTCATATTAATTATTTGTTAATTTCTGGTAAGTAAACATATAGAACTAGACTCAACCCGCCATGTGTTTATTGGAATATTATCATTAGCAGACTTAAATATCATAAATATCTAACTACTTATCTTAGCCAGTTGTTCCATTGAATTATGGATAGTCTCGATGCTCATGCCTAGTTTAATGGCATAAACCTGCTGTGATACTTTCCTTTGAAGAAACTTATAGCTGGAAGTAGCAGTTGTACACTATCTCTTAATCTTAAAAGTATCATCCTTTCAGGTTTAGTGGCGGTGAGATGAACAACATCTAATTTTCCAGTTTCATGCATTCCTTTTCCTGTACATATGTTGCTAATCAACACACTCATTTTCCTTTGGTACTCTTGAGTGGTATAGTTGATTCTTAAGGCAACTTACGGTATTGGTGGAAAAGTTATATGTAACGCATCGGAAAAGTGTACTGATTTCCATGTGTAAACCTTTATGTAATGGGTCATGGTATTATACATCATGATGTATTCACATATACCACTAACTTTATAGTAAGAAACTAGAGTAATGCACGCTTTTTAGGAGTTATTTTGATTCTTCCAAAGAAAACAGATTAGTCTTGAGAAATTTAGAATCTGGAACAGCTCCCATGATAGCAATAATGAAATGAGTTCTTGATTATCATAAGAGATATAATGGTTGACTTATCCCACTAGTCATGCTCTAGTTTTCTTCTGTAATACTTTTATCAGAAAAGAGCCGTAGGATTATCATATCTTAAGAAATAATCAACAATTCAACAAGAGATAATTTTGTAGAAACTGTTTAGTAAGCAAAACATTTTAGGTTTTTGGAAATAAAAATAGATGAGATACAAACTTAAGAAGAAACTTAGAGTGATTTACATTATGAGGTAATCAAGTAAGGCAGACACAAATTATTATATTGAAGATATAGTCTACTATAACACCAAAATAACAGACTAATTTAAGGTTCTACCTGAATTTTGGCTTCGCTTTGGCTTTGACCAAAATTCAGACATTATGAACGTACATAAATAACAGACTGCCTTGATGTTCTAAATAAATTTGGCTTCGCTTTGGCTTTGACCAAAATTTATGCATTATGAACACACATAATAGACTGACTTATTGTTATACATGAACTTTGGCTTCGCTTTGGCTTTGACCAAATTTCATATATTATGAACATAAATAAATAAAACCAACTTAATGTTCTGCCTGAATTTTGGCTTCGCTTTGGCTTTGACCAAAATTCACGCATTATGAACGATATAAAAATAATAAACCTCGGCTTAATGTTCTACCTAAATTTTGGTTTCGCTTTGGCTTTGACCAAAATTCAGCATTATGAACGAGATAAATAATAGACCGTCTTTAGTGTTCTACATGAACTCTGGTGGGGGAGTGGTGGCAAAGTGGGAGAGATGTGGTTTGCCAAGGGATCCCTTTGATGTGAGCCAAGCACCCCTATTTATAGCCTGAACAGAAGCCCGTCCACGGCCCCGTGTCCAGTGGACACGCTCCCGTGGCCATCCCTTTTCTCTTCCTTCATTAATTGCATTTGTCAGCATAGGGCTCAACACGACCCGTGTCTAGCGGGCACGATCCCCATGTCCAGAAGCGTATCTGTACTACCAAGATTTTGCAAGATTCTGTGAATCTTAGCGTTTACCACGCCCCGTGCTGAGCTGGGCACGCCCCCGTGGTGTGCGTAGAAGTTTCTATAGCTTTGTCCTTTCTGCAGACATCTGACCACGCCCCTGTGTCCAGTGGGCACGTGCCGTAGTCAGCCTTCTGTTTCTTCTTTTTGCTCATGGGGATGCTGCCGACGGATCGGGCATGTCACGTTTATTCCTTTTCTTTGTATTTATGTTGGTTTTTACAGTTTTTTTGTTCCTTTTGCTCGTTTAAGCTCATTTGGTCCTGTAAATTCAAAAGGAAGACAAAAGCACATTTTTTCCAACATTAGTACTAAAAAAGGGTTAGTTTTATGCCTCATTTGATGTAATTTATATGTTGCATTTTACACACATCAGATACGTCATGTTTACATGATTATACATGCAAAACTTATTTTGAATTTACGACCAAGTCTCATATGTTCCTTCTCTTTCGATTCATAGATGTCGTCTAACACCGCGCCAAAGAAGACCAAGTCAAAGAAGGGTTCATCCTCCAATGCCAACTCTGAATCCATGTTGAAAAAAGATTGTATGAAATTCATGGCCAAGCAGATGGCTAAGGTCATACCAGACATTGTTAGTAGGATTCATACCAACACCGACTCCCCACATGGTTCTGTTGATTCGAAAGTGGAAACCCCCAAATCAACGTTCCAATTCAAGCAATTCATGGCTTGTAAACCCTTGGGAGTTTACTTGTAAAGATGGCGCTATCGCCAAGATGAATTGGTTCAACGCAATTGAACTCACATTCCTGCAAAGTGGGTGTCCTGATAACCTACGAACCTTGAATGCAACTCGAGTCTTCCGTTCGAGGGCACTCGAATGGTGGACCACCGAACGCAACAAAAGGGGAAACAATGCTGCACACACCTTACCTTGGGAGGAGCTTAAGCAACTTATGAAGGGCAAATTCTATCCTTCCCACGAGCTCCAAATGTTAGAGAACGAGTTTTGGAACCTAACACAAAAAGGGAGCGACGTCTATGGTCTAATTACCCGTTTTAAGAAACTTAGCATCCTCTGCCCTGGACAGGTCGACACCGTCCCTAAGTCGGTAGCCAAATTCATCAGTTGTCTTGCACCCATCTTGATTAACCATGTTGTCGCCGCTTGCCCCAAAACGATACCACCATTGTTGAACCTTCACCATCTCAACTACCCAAGAAAAACAAAGGCAAGAAGCGGAAGGCTTCAAGCCAAAACTGTGCGGTCGTCACTCCGCCAAACCCTCATCCTTTACAATTAGTAGCTACCATTATCCCCACAACCCTTGAACCACCAAGAAGAAACTACACTGGGACATGGCCCGAGTGTAACCAATGCTCTTACCATCACCCTACTGGCACCCCATGTTGCAAATGCGCAACCTGTGGGAGGCTTGGGCATTTCGCCGATCGTTGTCGTTTTAACCAAAAGCCTGTTCAAGACCAAGCCATTGTTGCCAACCCTGCTCCTAACTAGGTTTAACGTCAAGCTGCTCCTGTGCGAGCATGTTTCAAGTGTGGTGATCTTAATCATTTAGCAAACGTGTGTCCTCAGCGTAATCAACCACAACAACAGCAGGAGCAGCAGCCACAGGCTCAACAACAACCCGCTAGAGGCCAAGCTTTTCTCCTCACCACCGCTCAAGCGCAAAATGCAAATGACATTATCACTGGTACGTTTCTTGTGAAGCATGTTTATGCTTCTTGTCTATTTGATACTGGCACCGATAAAAGTTTTGTGTCGTTAGAATTCGAACCTTTGCTTAAGGGTAAACGCTCTAAGTTGACAAGATCTTTCGCTCTCGAAGTCGCTGATGGTAAATCCATCGCTGTCGATTTCGTGCTTACCAAGTGTTCCTTGATTCTCAACGATCATACATTCTCAATCAATCTTATACCTATGCAAATGGGTAGTTTTGACATCATAGTAGGCATGGATTGGCTTAGGCGAGTACGTGCTGAAGTCGTTCGTTCTGAAAAGTTTATACGTCTTCCTCTTCCAAACGGTGATTCTCTACACGTGTATGGCGAGAAACCTTCTCAAGGTCTCAAGCTTATGTCGTGTATTCAAGTGAACAAATGCTTACGCAAGGGTACATTCGCCTTTCTTGCCCATATTGTGGAAAAGAAAGACAAAGGCCTAAGCATAAGCGATGTTCCTGTCGTACAAGATTTCCCTGATGTATTTCCCGACGATCTTCTTGGTCCGCCTCCTGCTCGTTCTGTCGACTTTCGTATCGATTTAGTACCTGGCGCTACTGTCACACCCCAAAAATCCCACAAGTGGTAACCCCGCTAGGCGTGTGACGTACTAGGATCTAGCCACCAATCACATTGAACTTACAATAAGATGTTTATCAAAAATCCCATTCTTTAATTAAAACATTCATAAAACATAATCCAAGTTAAATAGCGTCAGCGGAAGCAAATAGTAATTCATTGTTTATATGTTTCAAAACCCAATGTATATAAATTCAGCAAACAAGACTTGCATATCCATGCGATGCGACCCATGACCTCTCCAGCCATCCAGATAGCAAGTTCCACATCCAATGCACCTAACGACCTGCGAGCATACAACAAGTGTATCAGACAACGCTGGTGAGTTCATAGTTTTACGAAAACGTTAGTTACCAAATGTTTAGTTTAGTTCATTGATTTCAATGTTTAGAATACCCCGAATACAAGACGGCTCCAGATTTATTTTGCCCGTTCCCCAATGCTCCTATCAAAGCATTGGGCATGACTGAGTCATTAGTTCACACCCGTCCTCTGAGGTACGGGGTGAGGGTGCCAAACCTAGATAGCGCTACCAACTAATACTCCGTTACCTCTCAGGTAACAAACAAGATGGGACTTAAAGGTGATAGGACGAGTGTATTATCCAACATTCGAGATTTTACCCACAAGACATATTCCTCTTAGGAATACCCATTTGATTTACCCAAAAACCTATCCCTCTCAGGGATACCCAGTGACTGTCCCAACCACCGGGACGCATGCTCAAGAGGAGTGAACTCACCTTTGATTTGCTCGGTATGTTAAATTACCTGTCCAAGTTGGTCAACCCAAACCCTACCGTGGTTACCAATCATCATTAGTTACATAATCAAGCAAGTCTCGTATTTGTACACAGTAAGTCACATATTCGTACACAGTTTGCATTTATCACGTGATCACCGTATATCATATGTCAAATACTCATTTCCATTTCATGGTCACATCCCATGTGAATATCATATAACAACCTACAACAAATGGGTGTTTTATCTACACAAGATAAATCAGGATTTTCGTCAGTTGTTATTATTATCATGCAACATTAATGTGACAACTCGAACTTTAGACTTACTTTGATGTAACGTTACGTGCCTATATGACACTTTGAGTTAATGAACGTTATGATATTACGTACTTATGTGAACTTGATTATATAATTGAATGAATGATGTGTTATGTGCATTGTGTATATTATATGTATGTATGTATTGAATCGCACAAGGATCGCACAACACACACATCACCCGCACAAGGCAGTTTGGGCCTTATTCTTGTACGCGGACCATTAGGGCAGCCCAAGCAAGGGCCGGCCCACCCCTTTTATTCGTACAAACACCCAAGTGGTGGGTTTGTTTCTCACAACTAGCAAACACAACACACACTCACAAACCCTAGATTTCTCTCTCTCGTTTTGCTTGGAACCCGACGACAAGATCATTCCCTGTTCGGACCATCCTTGTTCCTTCTCTAATCTGGTTAGTATGATAAGTATTTGTTGTTGTTTTTGGATGTTGTATCATATCTATTAATGTCAAGATGAATCGGCTGTTATATGATGTGTTTCGGATGAATGTTGTTATGTTAGGTTGCATGATGTAGAATCAAAACCGAATAGATGATTAATCGGTTACATGATTATGAACTCGGTATTGTATGATGATGTTAATCCGTTGTTATGCTATGTCTCGGATTGTTAACTTATTGATGATTTATAAATCGGCCCCATGTTTGTTAAAATCGGATATGTTTAAGTATTCTTGATAGGTTGTTCTTGATTATGGGTTATTAAGATTCATACGAATTCATGATGAAAAGACCTGTTTGATCGACATTAGATTAATCATATGCTGGAAATTATGTTGATTGATTTAGGAAAAATAGGAAACTGATGATAGACTGTAACTGATTGCATAAATTCTGGATTTTTCAAACCGATCGCACAAGGGTTAGTGCATCGCACAAGTTGTCCAATTGTTCAACTGTTGGGCTTATCCTGCCGGTTGGGCCTTAAAGCCCAAGACCCACTCGCACAAGCTGACACCAGACGCACAAGGTGCCCGAGTCGCACAAGTGTGATGTTGGTCCGGGTGTACAGTTTGGGCCGGGCTGATCGGATCGCACAAGCCCATTTCCTGATCGCACAACCCAGCTGGATCGTACAAGATCAGCTGGATCGCACAACATCATTTGTGTGTTTATTTTGGGCCGTATGTTATAATTGGGCTGGGTATTATTGTTGAACTGATTTAATCAGGTCGCACAACACGAACTGGATCGCACAATGCCATTGTATGTTAATTATTTGGGCCGTGAATGTTTAAACTGTTTATGTGTATGATGGGCCGGGTATAGATTGGGCTTATATCTCTAGTCGCACAAGACTGTTATGTGTTTGGTGTATTGGGTCGATATGCTATTGGATTGTATATTATTGATGGGCCGGATAGTTTTGGGCTTACTTGTTTAAACCATACAAGTTGTATGTATTGCTTAACTGTCAAACGTTGCCATGATTTATAAGTGATAGTAACGTGTTAACTTATGTGACGCATACGTGTTTTACCTTAGTCAAAACCTGACTCGTGTGGTAACCCTATTAGGACGAGGTTGACCATCTTAGTTCAAGAACCCTCTCTTTTGTGTATCTGCCGAGCAAACCAAGGTGAGTTCACACAGCCAAGGCATGGGATTCCCGGGTTGGGAATTGGGTTGGAATGTTTGTTATGGAATGGTTACTCGTACTTACGCAATCACTAGACTACAGACCATCGTCCTCAGGATAGTCAGGACACTTACGTAAAACCTACGTAAACTAGCATCTACCATTGTCTCCCGGGTCGGGAGGACACTCACGTAAAACCTGCGTGACCTAATACCCACTACTGTCTTCCAGGTCGGAAGGACACTTACGTAAATCCTGCGTAAACCCCACGCGTACCACTGTCCTCGGGGAAGGGCACTCACGTAAATCCTGCGTGACCTTGTACGTATTCCTGTTCTCGGATTGAGAAGAACACATGGTTGCAAATAGTCTAGTAAGTACCATAATGGGAATCCCCCATTGTTAAGGATAAATGTGAGAATCCCTCACCAATAGTATATACTTGTATGGGAAGCCCCCACTAGATGAACTTACATATTACTGTTACGAACTTACTTTCTGTGAACTCGCTCAACTAGTTGTTGATTATTTGCTGCATGCCTTGCAGGACCTTAGGTACTTTATGGAGCTTGCACAGGGAGGAGCAGGTCGTTGTGGGCAAATGGATCGTGAATACTTATGTCATTTCATACATTACTACTTACGATTGGGTTTTTACATAATGCTTCCGCTATACTTAACTATATTACATGTTCAATATGATTGGTGGTTAGGATCCTGGTCATGTCACGCTCCCAAGCGGTGATACTCCGCACGTGGATTTTGGGGGTGTGACAGATTGGTATCAGAGCCATTGGTTATAGAGAACTCGGTTTTAATATGGGGAAACGTTTTTATTAAAACCAGACTATAACCAGAACAGTGCTCTCAACGATCCACAACGACGCTTCGCTCCACGTGCAAGACTCGACATCCTAGGTAATAAGGTTTATGTTTATTGCCTGTTTGCTAGAACTGCTTAGAACTTTGCTCGCATTACGCTTAGATACACATGACTTTATTACACGAGAATACCTACGTGCTTACACTTTTCTGTCATCGCCCTACTCGCGAACCACTCTCACTTACGTTACTTTTACTATGAAGATCATGTATGGACGAATTAACATGACTCAAGCCCAGCTAGAGGCTCTCGTTCAAGCTCAAGTTGCTGCGGCACTTGCAGCTGCTCAAGCAGGTAGTATATCCTGTAGTCATAACTCACACTAGGATCTTTAGATCCTACACCCCTAAACTGGCCTTTGTATTTAAACTCTGCCCTATTCGTATACAATAGGTCAACCAGCGCAGCAAGTTTGCACCTTTAAGAACTTCATGGACTGTCGTCCAAGTACCTTCAGCGGCACAGAGGGGGCAGTGGGACTCCTCCACTGGTTCTAGAAGCTCGAGTCGGTATTCGAGATGTGCGAATGCCCTGAGGCTCGCAGGGTGAAATACGCCACGGGCACGCTAGAAGGAATAGAACTAACTTGGTGGAACGCCCAAGTTCAGATTCTCGGGTTGGCAGCTGCTAACGCCACCCCATGGAACGATTTCAAGGAACTCATCAAGCGTGAGTACTGCACGCGTGACGACATTCACAAGCTGGAAAATGAGTTTTATCATTTGAAGATGACGGGGTCAGAGATTGAAGCCTATACGAAACGGTCAAACGAACTGGCCATTCTGTGTCCAACTATGGTGGACCCTCCAGTGAAGCGCATTGAGTTGTATCTCCAGGGACTTGCGCCAGAGATCCAGAGCCATGTTACTCGGTACATCCAGGGTCGGACAAAATGTACCACGACATTAGCACTACATATTGGTGGCCTAGCATGAAGGCCCACATCGCTACATACGTTGGAAAATGTTTGACCTGTGCGAAAGTCAAGGTCGAATACCAGAAACCAGCGGGTCTACTTCAGCAGCCCAAGATACCACAATGGAAATGGGAAGAAATTTCCATGAATTTCGTTACAGGCCTACCTAGATCCCAGCGTGGGAATGATACCATATGGGTGATCGTGGATCGACTCACCAAGTCTGCACACTTCCTACCTATAAAGAAACGGATAAGTTCTCCACTCTCGCAGACGTCTATCTTAAAGAAGTTGTTTCGAGGCACGGGGTGCCCACGTCCATCATTTCGGATCGCGATGCACGATTCACGTCAGAGCTTTGGCAAGCAATGCACAAATCGTTCGGCTCACGATTAGACATGAGCACAGCATATCATCCTCGGACGGATGGGCAGTCTGAGCGAACGATCCAAACTCTTGAAGACATGCTTCGGGCATGCGTTATAGATTTTGGCAACGGCTGGGAAAAGCATCTCCCTTTGGTGGAGTTCTCATATAATAATAGTTATCAGACCAGCATCCAAGCCGCTCCATTCGAGGCATTGTACGGGCGTAAATGCCGGTCACCTCTCTGATGGGCAGAGGTGGGGGATAGTCAGATTACGGGTCCAGAAATTGTAGTGGACGCCACAGAAAAGATTGCACAGTTACGACAACGCATGGCTGCAGCACGCGACCGTCAGAAAGTCTACGCGGACAAGCGTAGAAAGCCACTGGAATTTCAGGTCGGGGACCGGGTTTTACTTAAAGTCTCACCCTGGAAGGGTGTGGTTCGTTTTGGCAAACGGGGCAAACTAAATCCGCGGTACGTCGGACCGTTCGAAATCATTGAGAAGATAGGCAAAGTAGCCTACAAGTTGAACCTACCAGCTGAACTCGGGGCAGTTCACAATGTATTTCATGTGTCGAACCTAAAGAAGTGCCTATCAGATGAAACCCTCATCATTCCTTTTAAGGAACTCACTATCGACGAGCGGTTGCAGTTCGTCGAGGAACCAGTAGAAATCATGGACCGGGATGTGAAGGTCCTCAAAAACAAGAGAATCCCTCTTGTTCGAGTTCGTTGGAACTCCAAGCGTGGTCCAGAGTACACCTGGGAACGCGAAGACATGATGACAGAAAAGTACCCCCAATTGTTCGCGAACAGTACAACCACTGCTGAGGCTGAAGCTACTACTTCGGAATTTCGGGACGAAATTCCAGATCAACGGGGGGAGGATGTGACACCCCAGGAAAATCAGTGAACAATATAAGTTACCTAGCTTCCTCAGTGAGTGCATACCAAATTTCGGGACGAAATTTCCAATTAGTTGGGGATAATGTGACAACTCGAACTTTAGACTTACTTTGATGTAACGTTACGTGCCTATATGACACTTTGAGTTAATGAATGTTATGATATTACGTACTTATGTGAACTTGATTTGTCGAACCCCAACTTTGTAGACGGACCACCAATCGTCTTTCTCCCGGTAATTTCCATGAAACGTTGAGCACGTCGAACAGCACTTGCCATTGCCCAACGAATGTCAATAAGCTCCATTTCTTTGGGGTCTATCTGATCGTAATCTTCTTTCGTCAGATTTGTGTTCCCGATCTTACCAGCTACCAACCCTTCATAAGACTCTAGCACAAATGCCAAAAAGACCATTTGTTGCTTAGCCGACTCCTCATCAAAATTCTGTGCGTTCTTCAAATCTATCGCGATATTGCAAGAAAACTTTGCATCAGAACGATTTGCAGAAGCCGTAGATCCACCATGATAACCACTATGACTTCTGCTGCTTTGACTTTCTTTGCTTGCTGAAGATACATTCTCAGCTGAAAATGCAGTCTTTAGAGAAGTTGCTTTTGGCATCATGCTCTTTGGATAATAAAGATCCAAATTCTGCTGAGAAGAAGAGTGATTGACTTTGTAAGTTTTCTTCAGTTCCAGCTCGTGACTTTCAAGTCTCTTAATCACCAAATCTGGAGTCAAATCTTTAGGAGCAATAGTGTTCTTCAACATAAGCGCATAATATCTCCAATCAACCTCATCTGGTAATGAATCGAATAGTTTGTCAACTAGTTCTTCATTAGAAAACTTGATTTCATGTCTTGCTAACTCTAGTTTCAGATGACCGAACCTCTCTATCATTTTACACACCGATTCATTCTTTAGACAAAAAGATCAAATTCTTTTCTAAGAAGTTTTCGTTTGTTCTTTACAATCTCTTTGCTTCCAAGACACTTCTTTCCGAGTTTATCCCACAAATCTTTAGCATTTGAGTAATCTATCAGCGAAATGATGTCTTCCCGCACCGATTGAAACAATAATGCCACACACTTTTGCTCGGCCATAAAACTCTCAATCTCTTCAGCCGATCTCAATGCTTCACCATTCTTCTTTCCCTCGGCATAACCATTCTTCATACTCTTCCAGCTGGGAAAAGCGAATGCCATCAACCAGTCTTCGAACTTTGTTGCCCACTTGCTGTAATCTTCTATAGCCATCAGCTTAGGAGGTTTGTTAAATGTTCCAAATGCGCTTTCGGACTCCCAAGCTTCCTTCTTTCTTTCTTTCGGTGGACTCTTGTTTGCATTGCTTGAAGAGGTGTCATTGTTTCCAGAAATCCCTGTGAAAGCATACATGTCGCTGAAAGGATTCAAGAAGATATCATCCATCTTGACTATTCCTGCAAAAACAACCAACACTTAGAAAAGAATTTAAAATTTTTGAAAATCTGGACACAAAAGCGGACCAGATTGAAGTCGTAAAAGCGGACCAGATATTGTCCGTACAAGCGGACCAGATGATGTTCGTTCGAGCGGACCAAGTAATGCCATAAAAGCGAACCAGACTATGACCGTAAAAACGAACTCAACCTCGCGATGTCCGTAAAAGTGGACCACAGTTTTTAACCGATTTTGACCATTTTTAGTCCGAATTTTAGCCTGAAACTTTCTAGGGTTTGTTATTAGTATGATTTACACGTTATACTCAATTTTTAGACAATTTCAACCGAAGGAACCACTGAAAACCGAAAAAGTATGAGAGAAAGTGAGTAGAAAAGAGAGATTTCTACAGATATAAGCTGTAGTAGTATGAACTCCTCGTCCTGAGCTCTGATACCACTTGTTGGACCGTTGTTTCACCCTAAAACGTCAGTCAAGGTAGCTCATCCTCAAATACAAAGGCGGAAACAGAGTATACAAGGTTACAACAGCTTGTCCTATTAATTCCATTGCTTTTATTAGCTTCCTGAGTAAATTTTGACAGAGTTTCGGCTCTTGAGCACACACATACGTATTACAGATCCGCTCCAAATGACAAGTATATATAGACATGGTGGTTCGCTAATATGACAGGTCATATTAGCGGACCTGTTACACTTTGACTTAAAAGCGAACCAGTTAATGAACCTAAAAGCGGACCTCTATTCTAAAGACCATAAAAGCGGACCTAAATCATAACTTTCTAAATTTGACAGTTTAAACCCCTGTTGACCAATCTTGACTTAGAACTTCATGTAGACATAGTCAACAGACATCCCCTGCAACAGTGGTTGGGTTAGTGGTTAGTTGAAAAGGGCGAAAGGCGTAAAAAGCGTTGGTTTTCGTAAAACATTTTGTTTTTGTGACTTTTTATTTTCAATGAAGTATTTATTCAAACAAGCTTTTGTTTGAGGAGCTTTGTTTGTTTATTTCCAACTTCATCATGATTCATAAAATTTTTTTTTCAATAGTCTCACGAAAACCAAGATTTGTTACTAAAATAAGGGGTAAAAAATGAAAAAGGGATTTTGGTGGGTAAAAGGGTTTTGGGTTAAGAAATGAAAAGGTTTAGTTTCAAAGGGGTTAACTATGGGGAATTTTTGGGTAGGTAAAAAGAAAAAAATGAAAATAATGGTGTTGAAAGAAAAAGGGTTAGTCCTAATGCCTCCATCTTTTACTTACTTGGGTTTAAGTTGGTAAGGACCGGGAATGAATTATCGTGGCAAGTTCTAGAGTCGTAAGAACCAAGCGGCTATTCACACAAGAAACGAAAAATGAGCATTTAGTGTAAAGATATGTATTTGTATGCTCTATAAAGGCTCAAAACTCACTTTTGTGGGAATGGGTTTTTACGTGATCAAGTATATATAATCAAATTTTAACTAAGTTTGTCATGTCATTTCATAATTTTCTTATGTTGGTTCTTTTTATCACGACACTATCGGTTGTAAATTTGTAAAAATATAACCTTGTTAGAGTTAGAATTCCCAACTTAAACTTAGACAAGTAAAAAAAAAATGCAATTTTTTGAAAAAAATTTGTGGTGATTAGCGATTCCAAATAGAGTTTTGTGTAAGGCTTTTTATTAGGACTTGCGAAATTCAAGGTTTTAGCATCCCCCCCACACTTAAATTACACATTGTCCTCAATGTGTCCCTAAAATACGTTTTTTGGTTGATTGAATGTGTAAAATAGTGTTAAAAGCATAATTTTATGTTACTGGCAGTCTGGACACGGCCCCGTGGTGACCGGGCACGGCCCCGTGTTCAGGTGCCAGTAACAAAAATTAAAGAAAAGAAACAAAAGCCTGGACACGGGGGCGTCTTCAGTGAACACGGCCCGTGTCTAGTTACCTAAACTGGGCAATTTTCTGCAGGATGTTCAGCACGAGGCCGTGTTGGCTGGACACGGCCCGTGCTGAGCTTACTGTAATGAAGAAATTGTTGTCGGATGGCCCTGTTTTCGTGCATGGGCCATGTTTCTCGTTTCCCTTGTTATCCTTTACCATCCAGAGTGTGTTTTATTCCTTATAACGCCATTCAAACCTTAAAACCATCCATTCATTCATAGAGAGAATTACATAATCCTAAATATTACTAAGTTAGATAAGAAAACACAAGAAGCAACCATGGAGTTCTAGCCTACAAGTTATTTTAATTAGAAAAATTTCTAAGAAGCAAATAGTCTTGGTTGGTTGTGGCTTTATAGAACTCCTTCTTCCGGGCATGGCCTCCACATATGTCGGCGAGCCACTCCTCGATCTCCCTTGGGAGGAGAAAAGAGGGCTCGTTAGCGTTAGTTTGAGGAGTTGCGACTTCCACCGGGATTTCTTGTAAATGCTCAAGGGGAGGTTCCGCCGGAATGTCGTCCCACCCGGTAGGGTTGTTAACTTCAAGCGCTAGGTTCCAATCCTCTTGAGGGAGGACGGGTTCCATCGGAGGTGTTACAAGAATATTTAACCTCTGGTGCAAGAGGTTAATTTCTTGGAAGCTATTCTCCAGCCCTACCGTAAGATAGTTGATACGGTCAATTAGGACCTCCTCTACTGAAGTCATTTCATCGAGAGCCTCCCTTAATGCTATGACATAGTGCACAAGTGTAGCCTCAATGGAAAGCCTTCTCCCTCTTCGACTGTTTGATGAATGCACGGAAGATGTTTCGCTGTCTTCACTCGATATTCTACGAAAACAAACTGAAAATAGCTTATTTTTCTGAAACAGTGGTCTGGACACGGCCCCGTGCTCAATGAGCACGGCCCCGTGTTCATCTTTTTGAAGAGTTTTGAAACAAAGAATCTTAAAGTTCTAAGTTATTTTCTGAACTTGTGAAGTCTTTTTGAACATTAGTAACTTAAAACAATGTTATACAACTTATTTTTAACAAGATTCTTTGAACAAAACTAAATAATCCCTTCCTCAAAGCTTGAAATTTCAAACTTTAATGGAGGTTTTTGGAGAAAGATGAAGGAGAAGGAAATGGATAAAAGTGGAAAGGACAAGATGGTTTGTTGGAACCTTCTTTTAGAACATACCTAGGATAGCTGAGAGAAGATTCCTTCAAATCTCTGTCCTTAGATGGTCCAAATGTGCAGAATTCTTGGCTGCATTTATAGAAAACGACAGCGTGCTGGACACGGCCCCGTGTCGGCTGGACAGGGCCCCGTGTGCAGGTAGGATCCTGACACAGTTTGTCCGTATTCTGACGTAAAAGAGATAGACAAGATGAATCACTTGGATCCGACTCGTGTGTTAGTATAACCTTTGATTATTTTCGCACTTTTGCACTTGTTTAAGAGATTATCTTAGTTATTGTAGAAGGCCCCTCTTTTGAAGGCGACGTTACCCTCAACCCAGTAGTTTGAGTCAGCAAGGATACAATCCTAAAGGGTCGGATTATTGAAAGATAATTAATTAAGTTATTAATGCAAATTATGGTAGGCCCCTCTTTTGAAGGTGACGTTACCCTCGACTAAGTAGTCTGAGTCAGCAGGGATACAGTCCTAAATAGCCGGGTTATAGTATTAATAGTAGTTTAACTTATGAGGGGGTCAAAGAGTTTGGATCCCCGCCATCTAATACCTTTGAGTATTGAAGGAGATACTACTAAATTTGACCCAGGTCCCTTGCAGGACCTCTAAACGCTGAACAAGGGCAAGACCCTTACCAAACCGTTCCCTTAACCCCCGACCAGGTAGCCAACATACCTCCATATAGACCGTGGAGATATGAATGGTGAAAATCTTTTATTTTATATAGACAGTAAAATAATGCCAAGACACCACGGACAAACGATAAGGAAGAATCACCTTCAACATAAGAAACTAGTTATTAAAGTCATTAATACAAAACCAATTAAGAAGTGCAAAAGATTAAAAATAAAAAGTATTATACTAAACACTTGTCTTCACCAAGTGATGTAAGAGACTTAGGCAAACATGGCCTTGATTGTCAAGAACTCTTACGATCAATCTTGGATCCCGAGACGACTCACACACTCTATGATGGACAATGGATGATGGTGGTGGATGATGGTGTTATGGTGGTGGTGGGTGAAGTGTGAGAGAGGTGGTGTGCCAAAGGATAAGTTGCAATGGCTCCAAGCACTCCTATTTATAGGCTGAACAGAAGCCTGGGCACGGCCCCGTGCCCGTCTGACACTCTCTCTCTTCATTAATTGTAATTCGCAATTACAATAAATGCGCCTGCAGTACTTTGGCCACGCCTGACGTGATGTCGTGGTCACTATCAAATTTAATCCCCAAAACAACTATAGATAGTGGTAAGAGGGTATCGAACTCAGGGAGTATGTGGAAGGTATGTCGATTGTATAGCTTTGCACTTAAACTACAATTAATCTAATTCGCAGAAAAATAAAGATCAATGGTTTGGATTGTTGTTTTAGAAAACTAAATTAAAAACTAATTTCAAATCAAATGTTGGTTGTAAAACAGATTAGGAGAGAACAATGACCATCTTAGGTTTCAGTTTCTTTAAACAAATGTGTGTAATTCCAACTAGAAAGAGTTACATAGACATAACTCGTGTATAGATAATTGAAGTGATAAAAGGGAACAAAGTACTCGGATTATATAAACGCGAGGTTGTTTCCCGATGACCAATTAATCAATAACCAACCCTAACCCTTCCCGTGATATCTCGATTGCCAACGGTACCAAGAACGTACCATTAAGACTAGAAATTGCAATATCGATTAACAAGTTACAAGCAATTAAACATACACCATGATATTCAAGCAATGCAAGTTATCATTCTAGAAATTCAGAAATAAACACACAAAAGTTCAAGAGAAACCTTCACCTTAGATGATCACCGAAAAGTTTAGCCGGACATAGTTTGGTGAATCATCATACCAACAAATCTTATGTTCATAGGAATCATAAACACAAACCGAATGTTAGGAATTGTTCAAAACCAAGCAAGACAGCCAAAATTCACCCCCAAAGTGTTTCACAAACGTCCAATGATGAGGAATGATGAAAAGACACCATCAAAACTGACTTAATGAGGCAGTTACATGTTTTCTCGCAGACTCCACCGTAATTTACGGTCATACCGTAAATTACAGTACACTTCAGAATGTTACGGTGCATAGAGACTGATTTACGGTGGAGATCCAGATGAAATCCAGCTCCACCGTAAATTACGGTAGGACCGTAATTTACGGTGGTGAGCTGATATGTCTTCTTTGTTTCGTCTCTTGTTCCACGCTCGACCCGTTCATCTCCAAACTCTCCAAAGCTGCATTTAATCCATCTTTTAGCCTCCAAGCCGTACCTGAGACATAGACAACATTAGTTACCTAATTCAAGATAATTACGCACATAAATGGGGGATAAACTTGTGTTTTAGCATTGCAAAGGGTTGTCCAATGGACCACCCGTCACATCCCCACACTTAACCGTTGCTTGTCCCAAGCAACTCATCAAATCAATTTCAAAACAAGTGATCAAATTAAACCAAACAAAACATGCAATCTTTTTACTAACCCCTTTTTAACACCCAACCAATGCACCCCTCTCTAAATCTCTCCTCTCGGCTACAAATGAATACTAGCAAAGATAAGCTAGACACACAATAGGCAAACGGGTGGTTGCACAATCATAGGCTTGTACCTGAATCAATCCTTCTCCTATAAGTGCCAAACATGAATGCAAATCAAAGGGACTTCAAGGTTGTAATGTGGCTAGGTGTATAGGTAGGAAATGGGATATATATGAAGTAGCGAAAATTCGACCCGGTCTTTTTATTACAAAAACAAACAAACAAACAAACAAACTTAACTACTATATACAAGACAATTAAACTTCACTTTTTTTTTCATTCTAAGCAAGCAACCGTACAATAAAGCTTTAAACAAATCTACCTGAAACTAATAAATCTACTAATACTATCACTAACACTTATAAGACCGAGTCAAATTTGGGTAAAATTTTAAGTAAGTAGCTAGGGGTAACAATTGATAGGCTTTTAAGGCACAAAATGGGCAACTACATGTCCAAACCCCCGCCCCTCTCGCAACCATGCTCATATATATAACTTATGAGGTCCAACCCCCCAAATCCCACACTCGCTCACACCAACGACGAGGCTACCTAAATGCCCTTATCCTTTTTACATTCATGTCTAACTAAGGACTCAAATCGCATTCAAGCACAAGTTCTAATGCACCCCCACCCGTAGCCACTCTCATCAAAGATAAGGATTATTTATATACAAGTGTGGCTACAATTCTCACCAAGAATGAAAAAGGTATCAAGGGTTGCCGGTGCACCATTTGGGGTTAAGTTAGGGCGTTCAAATTTCCCATCATTTCGCTTGGCTCAAAATTTTCAAAAACTTCAAAAATTCCCCCCATCCCCACACTTAGGATACATTGACCCCAATGTATGGCTTTGGGAGGCTTTGATCAATAAATTCATTCCACATCAACAAAAGCTTCTTCACTCAAACCACAAATTTCTTTTTGTATTTTTTCATTTTATATTTTTTTATATTTTTTTTAACACATGACACCACCAACAAGCACCAACCCAACAAACGACACAATCATACACCACCCAACCGCCCAACCATAATCAAAATAAAACCACAAATATGTACAAATTATACAAAAGAGAGAATACCACCTGACTAATAGTAGCGCGGTCCTGGAGGTCCAAAAATGGATGACATCATGTCATTCCATTCTCCAAATCCAAATGCGCTGCTGCTACTCCCTCCTTGTTGTTGAGCTCCCTCTTGCTGCCTCGGGTCAATCCATTGTGAGTGGTGAAGTGGTGGAGTCGGATATGAGACACTACCATCATAAGGCGGTAATGAGGCATAGTCCACATGTTGTGGATCCTCAACAACCGGCCTTCCGGCATGCCAATCTGCATGCATCCTCCTCGCTTGATCGTCGAAGTACCTATTATTCGTTTCCACCTCTCGGGAATACACCAATGTGCGGTTCCACGACTCTTGGCGATCAAAGCTATGTTTTAACGACCGCTCTATACTTGCACTATTCCTCGTGTTTTGATCATACAACGTCCTCTCCGACCCCGACCATGTATCAAAAATAGATGCCGGAGGACGTTGACTTTCAATCACTTCTTGCATTGTACCGTTATAAGCCCAACCCGGCTCATAAGACTGTTGCGCATAATCGTAAAACATACCACCGTAACCTCCACCATGACCCCCTTGACCCACATTCAAGTTCACCCCACCTTGCGGTTGCTCCTCATAATCTTCATCCCCGCTTGGGATCTCTGCTTCACTCTCGGGTTCATCCTCTTCACCCGGTAACAAATCTCTCGCATTCGCCTTAAGAGCTCTCCACCTTTGGCCTTCCGACTTTAACTTGTGATAACGCTCCGTCTGAGTATACGTTCAAACACTCCCCAACTTATCCAACGTAAAAGGCTGGTGCCTTTTTGTTGCTCCCCGATCTTCAGATGTTATCGCCTTCTGTTGTTTCATCAATCCCGTAATTATTCGACAATACGGGACGATGTCTCTTCCATACTTATTCCGGCAGATCCATAAGTGGTTCATGATAAGATAACGTATCGGGAAACGTGGAGCCCCATGCATTAACGAATAAAGAACGGGTACCTCTGGAAACCTCACCTGCTCTTTGTCTCCCCTTCTTGGAATGACATTGAGAAGACAGATTGTATGCAACAATTTAGCTTCAATTTTTAAATTCTTCCGGTATAGAATACCACTGTATTTACCGGGTAAAAATATTGCTGCTAACATATCATTCCATCGAACATGTTTCTCCGGTTTAAGCAAGAGGTCATCGAGAGTGGGAACCATGTACTCACGAGCCGGGAGACTATCATACTTCCCGAGCTTCTTTAACGTGTCAAATGACATCTCCACCGGTACCCCATGCACCTCACCAATCAACTTCATCTGTGACGGCTTGTTAAAATTGTGACATTTCAAGGTCGCCATCCATTCTTGTATCTCGGTCATAAACAAGTTGCTTTTGTCTTTATCGAAACATTTAAGCGCCGATTCCCATCCTAGCGCCCGAAACTTATCAAACACCCCAAATTGTTGAAACTCCACTTCCCGAACTTCTCGTTCACAAATGAAGGCCGCCGCCTTGTTCTTCAACTTATTCATGCTGTCATGGTAGAGTGTCGGTTGCCACTCCTCTGCTTGATCATCTAATGGACCCGAATTCCACACTGGCTTTTCACTCGGATCCAACTCCATTTCTTCTTCACTCCCACTCACGCTTTCACTTATCCGACCCATTTATTGCCTTTTTCGCGGTTGTTGTTCCTTTTGTTTGCCTTTCCCTTTTGATGATGATGAACTCGATCCCGCTTGTTCTTTCGTCTTAGCCATTTCCTACTCACATTAGACAATCACAAAAGCAACACAAAATTAAGCTCCTTCCACCTAAACATCCCCACACTTGCTTGTTACTATGGTTGTAGATGCTAGTGAACTACAATATATAAGTTTTTCAAAAATTTGGGCATGGTGTCTCTACAATGTAGAAATCCCCCAAAAGTTCACTACTTTATTAAACATCCTACATCTACAACCATACTCATGTTCAAGAACAATTAGCAAGTAACACTATGAACAAGCAAGTGTGTATGAACAAACATCACAATAACCTCAATCTTCACAATGCACCATCAAAATACACAAATTAAACTTCCATACCTTGATTTGAAGATGCTAGAGTGCTTGTGAAACAAAAGCTCCCAAAACCCCCAAAATTTTTTGAATTAGGGTTTAGAATTCGGACCCAAAAACTGCGTTTTTTCCTAAGTTTCTTGGCAAAATCAGAAACTACGTGAAAAATTAGTCAAGATAGACTCCGCTTTCACTTAGTTTGGTCTAGAATTGAAAAGATTATGAAGGATTGAAGGTGAAGAAGGTTATGGAGAATTGTGGTTTCTTGTGGGAAAGAGATGATGGTGATGGAAGAATGTAAAGTGAAAATGATTTGTGTGGTTGGGGTGAAGTCACGTGACCTGATGTGTTTTTTTTTTTTTTTTATATGTACAAGCCGGACCCCAAACGACGGAAACTGATTTTCACCGTACCGTAAATTACGGTCTCACCGTAATTTACGGTGAGACCTGAACATGAATTCTGCACCGTAAATCAGTAATGAAATACCGTAAAGCCCAAAATATTTCAACAACCACCGTAAATTACGGTATTTACCGTAATTTACGGTACAACCTGGGCATGTCTCCTTTTTCCAAAAATTGAGTTTCTAAGTGAAAATTTTTTATATTTTTTAATTTTTTCGATTTTTTTTTATGTTTTCTAATTTTTCAAAAACTTATAAAAATTACCCTACCACCTCAAAAATCCCGTGTTGTCCTCAACACAATGTTAGAAAAATTCGTGACCCGAACATCCCCACACTTGTTTCAAACACGGATTTCGAAGAAATACGGCAATTGTGCAAATTATACAAAACAAACAAAACAAAATACTACTATGTACACTACCAAACCTGGGCCTCTCATGGTTGTTCCTCATCGACCGGGCGCAAGATGTAGCCCGCTTTGTCAAGCTCCAAATTGTTGATGTCATTCCCCTCCAAGTATGGCTTCAAGCGGTGACCATTCACCGTTTGTTGTTTCAATGTTTGCTCGTCTTGGATGTCTACATCACCAAATCTCCCAACTCTCCGAATGACATACGGACCCATCCATTTGCTTTTAAGCTTGCCCGCGAACATCTTCAATCTTGAGTTATACAACCAAACTTTTTGCCCCACTTTGAATGTTTTCTTTCTCAATTTCGCATCATGCACTTTCTTGAGTTTATCTTTATAAGCCGATGCACATTCGTACGCCTCATCCCAAATCTCTTCTATCTCGCTCAATTGCAACTTTCTCAACTTACCCGCCTCATCATAATCCGCGTTAACCATCTTAATCGCCCAATGTGCCCGATGCGCCAACTCCATTGGCAAGTGACAACCCTTACCATACACCATCCGGTAAGGCGTTGTGCCAATAGGAGTCTTATAGGCCGTTCGGTATGCCCACAATGCATCGTCTAACTTGCTCGACCAATCCTTTCTATCCGTTCTTACCGTCTTCATGAGAATCTCTTTGATTTGACGGTTGGACACTTTGACTTGTCCACTTGTTTGCGGATGGTAAGGTGTGGCAACTCGGTGGTTCACGCTATACCTTTTCAATAATTTCCCGAAATTGAAGTTCTTGAAATGCGAACCACCATCACTTATAATAACCCGCGGGATTCCAAAGCGAGAAAAGATGTTGGATTGAACAAATTTACAAACAACCGAATGGTCGTTCGTTCGTGTTGCAATAGCCTCAATCCACTTCGAGACATAATCCACCGCTACCAAAATGTATAAGAAGCCATTCGAATTCGGGAAGGGACCCATAAAATCTATACCCCATACATCAAATATCTCAACAACCAAGATTGGTTGTAATGGCATCTCATCCCTCTTCGATATAGTACCCATCTTTTGGCAATTTATACAATTTCTAGCAAATTCACACGCATCCTTGAAAATGGTGGGCCAATAAAACCCACATGAAAGAACCCGATAACCTGTTTTATGCCCACTAAAGTGACCCCCACATGCGGACGAATGGGCATGGGTCAAAATTTCCAACACTTCCGTTTCGGGCACACACCTTCGTATAACTTGATCCGGTCCAATCTTGAAGAGATCCGGTTCATCCCAAATGTATTGCTTTACTTGGACCATGAATTGTTGTCGACGCTTTTTGGTCCAATGACTTGGGATGGCACCCGTGGCTAAATAATTGACATAATGAGCATACCACGGTGCAACGAAAGTGGAAACGGCTAAAAGTTGCTCATCGGGGAAACTTTCATTAATTTCACTCACATCATCGGTCCCTTCCACCGGAATCCGAGACAAGTGATCTGCTACTACATTCTCACTTCCCTTTTTGTCTCGGATTTCTAGATCGAATTCTTGTAACAATAATACCCACCGAATCAAACGAGGCTTCGCGTCCTTTTTCTCCATCAAGTATCGGACCGCACTATGATCCGAATAAACCACCACTTTGCTCCCCCAAATATACGAGCGAAACTTATCCAAAGCATACACCACCGCTAGTAATTCCTTCTCGGTTGTGGTGTAGTTAAGTTGCGCTTCGGATAAAGTCTTACTCGCATAGTAAATCACCACCGGCTTTCTATCAACCCGTTGACCCAAAACTGCACCAATAGTGGTGTCGCTTGCATCACACATTATCTCGAACGGCTTTGACCAATCCGGTGGTTGTAAAATAGGAGCTTTGACCAAGTGTTCCTTCAAAACAGTGAAAGCTTGCATACACTCGTTAGTAAAATCAAATGGGACATCTTTTAATAACAAGTTGCATAAGGGTTTGGTGATAACACTAAAACCCTTAATGAAACGTCTATAAAAACCCGCGTGTCCCAAGAATGACCTTACCCCCTTAACATTTTTCGGAGGTGGCAAAGATGATATTACCCGTATTTTTGCCTTATCCACCTCCATCCCCCTTTCAGAAATCACATGACCCAACACAATGCCCTCTTGCACCATGAAATGACTCTTCTCCCAACTTAGCACTAAATTTTTCTCAACACATCTTTTTAACACTTTTTGTAATTCATTGAGACAAGCATCAAAACTAGTGCCAAAAATGGAGAAGTCATCCATAAATACTTCGAGCGACTCTCCAACCATGTCCGAGAAAATACTCATCATACATCGTTGGAAGGTTGCCGGAGCATTGCACAAGCCAAATGGCATTCGCCTAAAGGCAGAGGTGCCATATGGACAAGTGAAGGTGGTCTTGTGTTGGTCATCCGGGTGTTTGGCGATTTTGTTGTAACCCGAATACCCGTCTAAAAAACAATAGTATTTTTGACCCGATAGTTTTTCAATAATTTGATCAATGAATGGTAACGGGAAATGATCCTTAGAAGTGGCGGCATTCAATTTTCGGTAGTCAATACATACACGCCACCCGGTAACCGGTCGGGTGGCAATTTGTTCACCACTTTCATCCTTGACTACTTGAATGCCGGCCTTCTTAGGCACAACTTGGGTGGGACTCACCCAAGCACTATCCGAAATTGGATAAATAATTCCCGCATCCAACCATTTAATTACCTCTTTTTTAACTACCTCCCGTAGGTTCGGATTTAATCGCCTTTGAGCCTCTCGTGTCGGCTTTGCATCTTCAGTGGTAATGATTTTATGCATGACAATGGATGGACTAATTCCTTTGAGGTCGGCAATCGTCCATCCAATAGCTCCCTTATTCTCTTTTAAAACCGCCATCAACGCTTGCTCTTGTGCCAACTCCAAATTAGAGGCAATAATGACCGGTAAAGTGTCATTATCCCCTAAAAACACAACCTTCAAGTGGCTAGGCAAGTCTTTGAGCTCCAACTTTGGCGGTTCCTCCAATGATGGTTTCGTACCCGAATCGATCTCCGCCGGTAGACCTTCAAATTGATGAGTCCATGGCGGTCTACCTTCTTTCAACACCATCGCATCTTGCTTTTCCTCTTCAACCCGGAGTGCATAAGCATGTACTTGTTCAGAAAAATCACACAGGCAAATATCCAAACCATCCTCCTCATACTCATGCGGGTTGCATCCGTCAACTATATCTGCCATGAAACACTCATCAACACCATTAGCATTAGAATTGTTAGTAAAAACATTCAAACGCATTTTTCTATTTCCAAAAGCCATATCAACTGTACCAAATCTACAATCAATAATAGCATGTGCGTTGCTTAAAAACGGCCGACCCAAAATTATATTTTGTTGTTGCTTAGGGTCCGCCGATGAGTAATCCAAGACTAAAAAGTCAACCGGGTAATAAAACTCATCAATTTTGACAATTACGTTTTGGACCATACCCCGAGGTAACTTATGAGACAAATCGGCCAAAACAACCGTTGTCTCCACCCTTGCTAACGGACCAAAGTCATATTGGTCATATAAGCCCCCCGGTAAAATGCTAACTCCGGCTCCAAGATCTAGCAACGCCTTAGCCATTTGAAAATTACCAACTTGTATATTAATCAATGGCGTGCCCGGATCTTGGAGCTTAGGAGGAAGCTCCCCATTCAAAACCGTGCTCACTTGTCCGGTTAAATCCACCCGCTTAGGCACTTTCTTCTTGTTTTGTCTTTTTTGTGTACATAATTCTTTTAAGAATTTTGCATAAGCGGGGACTTGTTTTATTGCGTCGAGGAGTGGGAGATTTATTTTCACTTGTTTAAACATGTCCCACATCTCTTCTTTTTGAGGACCTCTCATCACAATAAAATTTTTCTTTCCCGGGTCAAGTAAGGCCGATGGAAACAGGACTTGACTCGGCTCACCCTCAACTTTTTCATTCTTTTCATTTTCACCCAAACCCGGTTTTTTAACAAGTGTTTCTTTTGGTTTAACCGGTGAAATTTCATCATCACTTTCATTACCCGTGACATCCTCAACTACCCCCTCAACCAATTCGGGTGACAAATTAGCTTTGAACTCTTTTCCACTTCTTAAAACACTAACATGATTAATATTAACATTACCTCGTGACGAACCATGTGAAGGGTTTACCTTAGTGTCGCTTGGAAGTTGACCCTTACCTTTCTTCAATTCCGCCACATCGGTTGCTAATTGACCCATTTGGGTTGTTAGTGATTGGATGCTTTTGTCACGAACCTCATCCTTTTGCATTCGCACTTCATCAAGTTGGTTCCGTTTTTGCATCTCCATTTGCATGCTCTTTAGCATCTCCATCATCTCGTTTCCACCCGAAGACCCCCCTTGTTCTTGACCCGTTTGATATTGTTTTTGATAGCCTTGGTTATTTCCGCCTCGGTATCCACCTTGGTTATTGTAAGATTGGCGTGAACCAAAGTTACCTTGGCTACCTTGAAAATTTGGGTTTGCTTGATTTGAAGGGTTCCCATATCAAAAATTCGGGTGGTTCCTCAACCCGGGGTGGTAGGTGTTAGAGTTCATGTTGTTGTAATTCCTACCACCTCCTCCTTGACCTTGACCTTGAACCGCATGGACCTCTTCGTATTGCCCTTCCAACATCCCTTGGCAATTTTCAGCCGCATGACCTATTTCATTACACAAAGCACAAACATCATAAATTTGGTTAGTGGTTTGAACATTACCATCATCTATGGCGTGCACTTGAGGTCGGGTAATGGCCGGTCGGGCTCTTCTTGAGGCTTGAGCTTTCCTCTTTGATGTAGTTGCCATGCTTTCCAAGAACTCCCAATCATCGTTCTCATAATTTGTTCCAAAAGTCCCACCGGTAATAGACATCAAATCACGTGCATCTTCGGCACTCAACCCCTCGTGAAAGGCATTCATCAACTCCCACAATTCAATTCCATGGTGAGGGCAATTTTTAATCATCATATTAAAACGCTCGAATGCCTCATGAAACATCTCACCATGTTGTTGTTGGAAGCTTCTCAACCCCTTTCTTGCATCGTTAGTCTTTTGGGCGGTGTAAAACTCATCCAAGAAAGTTTGTTGCATCTCCCCCCATGTATATATGGATGCCGAAGGTAACGTGTAAAACCATTTCTTCGCCTTATCTTCCAAAGAAAATTGGAATAATACCAATTTGATATCGTCGGCCGAAAACCCTTGACTCCCAAGAGTGTTGCAAATCGAGTCATAAGCCTCTAAATGAAAGTAAGGCTCCTCCGTTGCCAACCCCTTGTACTTTGGTAAACTTTGCAAAGAGTTGGTCCTTACTTCAAATGTTCGCCCTTGATCATTATGAGGAATGACTACCGGTGAAGGGTTTTGAGTGATTACCGGCCGAAAATGTGCTTCGATGCCCCTCACATTTTCTCTAAGGTGTCTCCTTGGTACACCATACCTACCTCTTGGAATAATAGGACCATTTGGCCTTGGTACTTGCCCTTGTGGTGGATTGGTTGTTGAAACTGTTGTTGTCGCATCGGTGGGCGTTGAGGTGGTCTTTGAAATTGTGGTTGTACATGTTGTGGCCAGACTTGTTGCAATGGAATAGGTTGTTGCATTGGTGCCCCTTGTGGTCTTGGCCGAATGTGTTGTGGTATGAGTTGTTGTTGAGGCATTCCACCAACACTTGCCATCCCTTGGGATTGACTTTGAACATATCCAAAGTCTCCTTGATCACCATAACCCCCGTAAAAATATACATCCTCATCGTAACCCTCAAATTCTTCAAACCCTTCATCATAACCATCTCCTTGGATTCCCGAAGTTTTCCCAAATGGAAGGGTCGAATACTGAAAACCCGATTGTTGTTGTTGTGGTCTAAAAGATGAAGTAGTATGCACAATAGTTGAATTTGGTGCAATTGTGAAAGCGGGTGCTGATTGACCCGTAGTTGGGGGAAAGAAGTGGGATTGTGGTGGGATTGTGGTGGATGAGTTGTAGGTGATGGCGGGTTCAACTTGAGTGGTGATTGGTTGGGTGACATTGGATGGTGTGAATTCGGCGGTGGTATTAGGTAATGTGGTGTTTGGTGATGGTTGAGTGGAAGTAGGTATAAAGGATGAGGCCGTTTGACCCGTTGTAGGTGGAATTTGAGAATCAGCCATGATGTTTCTCAGTGTGATGGGTGAAGTGGGTGAACCAATAATCTTGTTTTCTCGTACTAAAACTCTGTTTTGTCTTAGCGTTCTTTCAATTTCCGGATCAAACCATAGCGGTGATGACCTGTGAGAGCCCCTAGTATGCATACACCTGAAGTACCTGCACACTAGAACACAACCAGCGTAAACCCGAAAATAACAAAACAAAACTATTAAACTAACACACGTTGCGCACTACTCCCCGGCAACGGCGCCAAAATTTGACGTGATGTCGTGGTCACTATCAAATTTAATCCCCAAAACAACTATAGATAGTGGTAAGAGGGTATCGAACTCAGGGAGTATGTGGAAGGTATGTCGATTGTATAGCTTTGCACTTAAACTACAATTAATCTAATTTGCAGAAAAATAAAGATTAATGGTTTGGATTGTTGTTTTAGAAAACTAAATTAAAAACTAATTTCAAATCAAATGTTGGTTGTAAAACAGAATAGGAGAGAACAATGACCATCTTAGGTTTCAGTTTCTTTAAACAAATGTGTGTAATTCCAACTAGAAAGAGTTACATAGACATAACTCGTGTATAGATAATTGAAGTGATAAAAGGGAACAAAGTACTCGGATTATATAAACGCGAGGTTGTTTCCCGATGACCAATTAATCAATAACCAACCCTAACCCTTCCCGTGATATCTCGATTGCCAACGGCACCAAGAACGTACGATTAAGACTAGAAATTGCAATATCGATTAACAAGTTACAAGCAATTAAACATACACCATGATATTCAAGCAATGCAAGTTATCATTCTAGAAATTCAGAAATAAACACACAAAAGTTCAAGAGAAACCTTCACCTAAGATGATCACCGAAAAGTTTAGCCGGACATAGTTTGGTGAATCATCATACCAACAAATCTAATGTTCATAGGAATCATAAACACAAACCGAATGTTAGGAATTGTTCAAAACCAAGCAAGACAGCCAAAATTCGCCCCCAAAGTGTTTCACAAACGTCCAATGATGAGGAATGATGAAAAGACACCATCAAAACTGACTTAATGAGGCAGTTACATGTTTTCTCGCAGACTCCGCCGTAATTTACGGTCATACCGTAAATTACGGTACACTTCAGAATGTTACGGTGCATAGAGACTGATTTACGGTGGAGATCCAGATGAAATCCAGGTCCACCGTAAATTACAATTACGGTAGGACCGTAATTTACGGTGGTGAGCTGATATGTCTTCTTTGTTTCGTCTCTTGTTCCACGCTCGACCCGTTCATCTCCAAACTCTCCAAAGCTGCATTTAATCCATCTTTTAGCCTCCAAGCCGTACCTGAGACATAGACAACAGTAGTTACCTAATTCAAGATAATTACGCACATAAATGGGGGATAAACTTGTGTTTTAGCATTACAAAGGGTTGTCCAATGGACCACCCGTCAACGCCCGCCGTGCCCGCTGGGCACGGCCCCGTGGTGGGCAATAGAAGCTTCTACAGGTTTGTCTTTTCTGCTGCTTCTTGGGCACGGCCCCGTGCACGCTGAGCACAGGGCGTGTTCAGTCTCCTGTCTTCTTGTTTTGCTTGGGAGGATGCTGTCGCGGGGTCGGGCAATCCACTTTTGTTCCTTTTCTTGTATTTATGTTAGATTTTGCTGTCTTTTTGCTCCTTTTGTTAATTTGAGCACATTTAATCCTGAAAATACAAAAGGAAGACAAAAGTACACTTTTTCCAACATTAGTACTTAAAAAGGGTTAGTTTTATGCCTCATTTGAGGTAATTTATATGTTGTATTTTACACACATCAAATATCCCCACACTTGAATCTTTGCTTGTCCTCAAGCAAAACTCTTTATATGTGGCTTACACTCCCAAATGGAATGGGTAGAAGAGAAGGTTTTGGGCTTGTCCTAGAGTGTCGGGATTTTCCAAGATCGTTTAGGTTTTATTTTTATTTATTTACAATCCTATTCGTCATGATATATTAAAACATTTCATAAGATAAATTATTTATTAAGGCATAACATACCTTTTTAAAATTCCATTTATATACAAGTTCACGTATCTCACGGGGGAAATCACTCACACTCGGCCGAAGGTGTATTTTTAGTGAATCACTCGACAGCAGCGTGGAACTTATTTCTACCATAAGTTTGCCAAGCAATCAATCCTCCTCCTTTTTAACTTTATACCTTTGTAAATATCAGGAGGACTTTTTGGGTGAAGGGTTAGGCTTGGGCTAAAGGTGGTTGGTTGGGTTAGTGGTTAGTTGAAAAGGGCGAAAGGCGTAAAAAGCGTTGGTTTTCGTAAAACATTTTGTTTTTGTGACTTTTTATTTTCAATGAAGTATTTATTCAAACAAGCTTTTGTTTTTAGGAGCTTTGTTTATTTCCAACTTCATCATCATTCATAAAATTTTTATTTATTTTTTATTTATTTATTTATTTATGTTTTCAGTAGTCACACGAAAACCAAGCTTTGTTACTAAAATAAGGGGTAAAAAATGAAAAAGGGATTTGGGTGGGTAAAAGGGTTTTGGGTTAAGAAATGAAAAGGTTTAGGCTCAAAGAGGTTAACTAGGGGGAATATTTGGGTAGGTAAAAAGAAAAAAATGAAAATAATGGTGTCCAAAGAAAAAGGGTTAGTCCTAATGCCTCCATCATTTACTTACTTGAGTTTAAGTTGGTAAGGACCAGGAATGAATTATCGTGGCAAGTTCTAGAGTCGTAAGAACCAAGCGGCTATTCACACAAGAAACGAAAAATGAGCATTTAGTGTAAAAATATGTATTTGTATGCTCTATAAAGGCTCAAAACTCACTTTTGTAGGAATGGGTTTTTACGTGATCAAGTATATATAATGAAATTTTAACTAAGTTTGTCATGTCGTTTCATAATTTTCTTATGTTGGTTCTTTTTATCACGACGCTATCAGTTGTAAATTTGTAAAAATATAACCTTGTTAGAGTTAGAATTCCCAACTTAAACTTAGACAAGTAAAAAAAAATGCAAATTTTTGAAAAAAATTTGGGGTGATTAGCGATTCCAAATAGAGTTTTGTGTAAGGCTTGTTATTAGGACTTGCGAAATTCAAGGTTTTAGCATCCCCCCACACTTAAATTACACATTGTCCTCAATGTGTCCCAAGAATACGTCTTTAGGTTGATTGAATGTGTAAAATAGTGTTAAAAGCATAATTTTATGTTACTGGCAGTCTGGACACAGCCCCGTGGTGACCGGGCATGGCCCCGAGTTCAGGTGCCAGTAACAAAAATTAAAGAAAAGAAACAGAAGCCTGGACACGGGGGCGTGTTCAGTGAACACGGCCCGTGTCCAGTTACCTGAACTGGGCAATTTTCTGCAGGATGTTCAGCACGGGGCCGTGTTGGCTGGACACAGCCCGTGCTGAGCTTACTGTAATGAAGAAATTATTGTCGGATGGCCCTGTTTTCGTGCATGGGCCATGTTTCTTGTTTCCCTTGTTATCCTTTACCATCTAGAGTGTGTTTTATTTCTTATAACACCATTCAAACCTTAAAACCATCCATTTATTCATAGAGAGAATTACATAATCCTAAATATTACTAAGTTAGATAAGAAAACACAAGAAGCATAAACCATGGAGTTCTAGCCTATAAGTTATTTTAATTAGAAAAATTTCCAAGAAGCAAATAGTCTTGGTTGGTTGTGGCTTTATAGAACTCCTTCTTCCGGGCATGGCCTCCTCATATGTCGGCGAGCCACTCCTCGATCTCCCTTGGGAGGAGAAAAGAGGGATCGTTAGCGTTAGTTTGAGGAGTTGCGACTTCCACCGGGATTTCTTGTAAATGCTCAAGGGGAGGTTCCGCCGGAATGTCGTCCCACCCGGTAGGGTTGTTAACTTCAAGCGCTAGGTTCCAATCCTCTTGAGGGAGGACGGGTTCCATCAGAGGTGTTACAAGAATATTTAACCTCTGGTGCAAGAGGTTAATTTCTTGGAAGCTATTCTCTAGCCCTACCGTAAGATAGTTGATACGGTCAATTAGGACCTCCACTACTGAAGTCATTTCATCGAGAGCCTCCCTTAATGCTATGACATAGTGCACAAGTGTAGCCTCAATGGAAGGCCTTCTCCCTCTTCGACTGTTTGATGAATGCACGGAAGATGTTTCACTGTTTTCACTCGACATTCTAAGAAAACAAACTGAAAGTAGCTTATTTTTCTGAAACAGTGGTCTGGACACGGCCCCGTGCTCAATGAGCACGGCCCCGTGTTCATTTTTCTGCAGAGTTTTGAAACAAGGAATCTTGAAGTTCTAAGTTATTTTCTGAACTTGTGAATTCTTTTTGAACATTAGTAACTTAAAACAATGTTATACAACTTATTTTTAACAAGATTCTTTGAACAAAACTCAATAATCCCTTCCTCAAAGCTTGAAATTTCAAACTTTAATGGAGGTTTTTGGAGAAAGATGAAGGAGAAGGAAATGGATAAAAGAGGAAAGGACAAGATGGTTTGGTGGAACCTTCTTTTAGAACATACCTAGGACAGCTGAGAGAAGATTCCTTCAAATCTCTGTCCTTAGATGGTCCAAATGTGCAGAATTCTTGGCTGCATTTATAGAAAACGACAACGTGCTGGACACGGCCCTGTGTTGGCTGGACAGGGCCCCATGTGCAGGTAGGATCCTGACACAGTTTGTCCGTATTCTGACGTAAAAGTCAGAAGGGAATCTTTTGGTGGACACGGGGGCGTGTTGGTTGGGCACGGCCCCGTGTTGAAGGGCTGTTTATGAAGTTTGTCTATTTCTAAGGAACTTATCCGGATCGGGTGGTTCCTTACTGGATGGAACAACCCCAAAGTGCCTAAGATACCTTAATTGCTCTAGACTAAGATGAGAACGCAAGAGGTTGTCGGTGAGGGTAATTCCTATGTTTATTTTAGGTGGACAAGTCCAACCCTTTCCCGGGCTCTCGTTAAAGAAGGTATATGCCGAATCGCTCAGGTCTATGTATGCACCGAACGAAGTCGATGGAGAGTCCTTCACGGCACAATCGACACATGGACGACTATCGTCCACGTCTTTGCTAGAGTCGAAGGTATTATCGGGAACAACGAGGTTGTTTGAATGCGATCCCAACACTTCTTCTTGCTTATTGTCTTGAGATGAATCTAGAAAATCCGTCCTAAGTTCTTTTAACCAATTAAGAATCAGATCTTCTAGTTGAAATAGTTCATTAAGAAGCATTTCTCCTAAAATATCTGGTTGGGCGCTTTCGAGGGAGAGATAAGGATTATTTTTACTTTCGCCCCTCTTAAGGATATAGGGAAATGATGGGTCTATATAGTGGGGCTTATAGTTTAGAAAATAACATTCTAACTCTTTATGTCCGCCTCCACATAATTGACACCATGTACCATAAGAGTGCCGAAAGAAAAAAAAAATCGTCATCACTCATGTTTGTGTCAGAATTTACCAACCGTCGGGATCTTACGGTTCTGTTTTCAGCAATTGAATCTTGGGCACGGGGGCGTGTTGAATGCACACGGCCCCGTGTTCAGCTTGCTGTCTGACTTAAAACTGGATTGCCAGTTCCAAAGATTGGGCACGGGGCGTGTTCAGCGGGCACGGCCCGTGCTGAGCTCTGCAGAAGCTGAAAAACTAAGAAAATCCTAAAAAAATAAAAAAAATAAAAAAAAATGATTAGGCCGTTGATTCCTAACTTTCTTAAAATCCTTGTGTCCCCGGCAACGGCGCCAAAAACTTGATGCGTGTCAGTGTGTATATAATTTAGGTATATATTTTAAGCCCATTTTTACACTTTTTAGCCAAGTTTTAAATTTATAAAATACGATATTTACTAACACTAAACACACATATGGGCAAGTGCACCCATCGTGGACGTAGTATAGTGTTGGTAAGATACCGAGGTCGTCCAAGGACACAAGAGCTTTTAGTATCGGTTTATCCTCAACGTCTAATCAAATCAAAATGTTAGAAAAAGATTTTTAAACTTAGAAAATAAAACTAACTAAATGCTGAAAAATAAAAATAAAAATAAAACAGATAGACAAGATGAATCACTTGGATCCAACTCGTGTGTTAGTATAACCTTTGATTATTTTCGCACTTTTGCACTTGTTTAAGAGATTATCTTAGTTATTGTAGTAGACCCCTCTTTTGAAGGCGACGTTACCCTCAACCCAGTAGTTTGAGTCAGCAAGGATACAATCCTAAAGGGTCGGATTATTGAAAGATAATTAATTAAGTTATTAATGCAAATTATGGTAGGCCCCTCTTTTGAAGGTGACGTTACCCTCGACTAAGTAGTCTGAGTCAGCAGGGATACATTCTAAATAGCCGGGTTATAGTATTAATAGTAGTTTAACTTATGAGGGGGTCAAAGAGTTTGGATCCCCGCCATCCAATACCTTTGAGTATTGAAGGAGATCCTACTAAATTTGACCCAGGTCCCTTCAGGACCTCTAAACGCTGAACAAGGGCAAGACCCTTACCAAACCGTTCCCTTAACCCCCGACCAGGTAGCCAACATACCTCCATATAGACCGTGGAGATATGAATGGTGAAAATCTTTTATTTTATATAGACAGTAAAATAATGCCAAGACACCATGGACAAACGATAAGGAAGAATCACCTTCAACATAAGAAACTAGTTATTAAAGTCATTAATACAAAACCAATTAAGAAGTGCAAAATATTAAAAATAAAAAGTATTATACTAAACACTTGTCTTCACCAAGTGATGTAAGAGACTTAGGCAAACATGGCCTTGATTGTCAAGAACTCTTACGATCAATCTTGGATCCCGAGATGACTCACACACTCTATGATGGACAATGGATGATGGTGGTGGACGATGGTGTTATGGTGGTGGTGGGTGGTGGGTGAAGTGTGAGAGAGGTGGTGTGCCAAGGGATGAGTTGCAATGGCTCCAAGCACTCCTATTTATAGGCTGAACAGAAGCCTGGGCACGGCCCCGTGTCCGCTGGGCACGCCCCCGTGTCTGCTGGGCACGGCAATTACAATAAATGCGTCTGCAGTACTTTGGCCACGCCCCCGTGTCCACTGGGCACGGCCCCGTGGTGGGCAATGGAAGCTTCTACAGGTTTGTCTTTTCTGCTGCTTCTTGGGCACGGCCCCATGCTCGCTGAGCACGGGACGTGTTCAGTCTCCTGTCTTCTTGTTTTGCTTGGGAGGATGCTGTCGCAGGGTCGGGCAATCCACTTTTGTTCCTTTTCTTGTATTTATGTTAGATTTTGCTGTCTTTTTGCTCCTTTTGTTAATTTGAGCTCATTTAATCCTGAAAATACAAAAGGAGGACAAAAGTACACTTTTTCCAACATTAGTACTTAAAAAGGGTTAGTTTTATGCCTCATTTGATGTAATTTATATGTTGCATTTTACACACATCATATATATGTATATATATATATATATATATAGGGTTATTAGATTTTATCGCCCTCAACTATTGGCTATTGGCCGCTGCCACCCCCAACTATCACTTTGACGCCCGTCACCTCCAACTTAACACTTAGTGTGTTCTGTCACCACATCATTAACTTAACTGATCACTAACTTTTGATCTTGGGAAGGTTTTAGTGATCTTAGGAGACCCCCAAAAGTATAGTAACATGATCAAAAGTTAGTGATCTGGTGACAGAACACACTAAGTGTTAAGTTGGAGGTGGCGGGCGTCAAAGTGATACTTGGGGGTGGCAGCGGCCAATAGCGAATAGTTAAGGGTGATAAAATCCAATAACCCATATATATATATATATATATATATATATATATATATATATATATATATATATATATATATATATATATATATATATATAAGTTTATGCACAATGAAATAATACTAGTATTTCAAATATAAATATGTCCAGCACATCTTCTTTTGGATTTCTACAAAACCTGTTTTCTTTACCCACTTTTCCAAAATGACAAAATAAACTATCATAAATTAATAATATAATAACCAAGGTATGTCATATGGTATTGAACTGGTCATCATATCCGGTGATCAGAAAACGATTTCAATACAAAAAAAAAATAATAAAAATGTTCAATCATATTCTCAGTTTGATTTCTTTATTTCATGGTTAGTTGTAAATTATGAGAATAGAATTTGGAGGCCAAAAATCAAAGTAAATAGATCCAATGAGTTTTCTTATCTTATACAACCATTTGTGTATTGTGTTATGTTCAAAGTACCAGGAGATAGTATCGATACCTTATGCTGAAAAGGACCGGCGACTGGAGCGAAGCAATGCCGATTCACCAGAGATCTTAGACAATGAATCGATGGTTAATAGCTGGTGGCTAGGAGTTTTCGGGTTGTCGTCGGTACAAAGGAGACAACTAACAGAACCTACAACTGGTAATTCAAACGACTGTGGTTTAAATTATGTAGCTACTTTGTGAGAGAGTATCGCATGAACAAAGAGGCTTACCGAAGACTGATCAGCGTGGTGGTGGTGTTCGGCAGTTCTGTTGCGGCTCCAACTGGACGGACCGTAGGCGAAACGGACCGGCGAGTTAGGTTCAAACTTGTGGTTGGCGGCGTCGTTAATGTCGGCGCACTTGAGGATTTACATAATGGTTTAACGGAGATGAGAGGCTTGCGTTTTGGAAGGCTTTCATAGTCGTGAAACGGCTGGGAAAAGAGCCAGATTAATATGAAGAATTCTTCGATTGAAAGGGATATGTAATCCCGCGTGCGATTGGGAAAGGAAAGACACGTCAAAATCGATCACAAATTTGGAAAGGAACGAAGATTACAGTTGTACAATTAAATTCCCCATTAATTTCTTTCCATGCACAAATACAATTTGATTACGTTAGACTATTATAAGATATTCATGGTTTAATATTTTATTATTATTATTATGATTATGTTTCATTGTTTAAAGTGAACAAAAAATATTTTAAAAGAATTAATGACTTTGTAATATGTTATACGAAGTGAATATTTATTTTGTTCACTATTTTGATGAAAATCTCATCATTTTCAATACAATTAATTTTTGATATTATACCTTAATCAATTTGGTTTTAAGCCAATGATGTCCAGCCCAGCTGGACGGAGGTGTGAGGGTTTTCCCCATAGGCTCGGGTTCGATCCCGGTCTGTGGCGGTTTCCCGCACAGGATTGTGGGGGGGTCAGTCCCCGCTTGGAACTCCCGGTCAGACCAACCGGCCAAGTGTGGGATTCGATCCCGGGTCTTCTCGTTTGGGCTTGTGTCGTTTGCCAGCTGATCTACACCTTCCAAAAAAAATCAATTTGGGTTTAAAGGTTGACCAACGTTCTTGACATTAAATATCCGACAAAATAATTTGTCGCACTAATTATGACAGTTATTTCATTAGGGTTTTTTTTTAAGTTTCGTTTATTACAATTCTACCTCCCTTAAAATAAAATTTCGTCCTCGAAATTAGCATTATATCACACTATACAGTACGAGTGTTTCAACTCCTTACCCCTTAAAATAATTCCGTCCATGAAATTAGTGATTTCCAAAATAAGGCATACTATTCACGTTAAAGATTAATGGAATGAATAACTATAACGTAGTTGCAAACACGATGGGTAAGAGAGTCGAAAAGACACACAATTTTCATACACAGAAATAAAACTACTAGGAACACTAACCTTAGGTTTCGAATAAATACGGATATTGAGAATGGATCGCTTCCTCCGATTCCCAAGTGGCTTCACGTTCTGGATGATTTTTCCACAAGATTTTGACGAACGAAAAAGAGTTCTTACGCATCATACGTTATTGTCGGTCCAAGATAGCCTCTGGTTCCTCCTCATACGATAAGTCCTCACGAATCTCGTGTAGATAATAGTTCACAACATGGAGTGGATAATAATTATACCCACGTAAAAGTGAAATATGGAACACATTATGCACGTGCGACAATTTTGACGGTAGAGCTAACCGATAAGAAACTTCGCCGACTCTTTCCAAAATTTCAAATGGTCCGATAAAGCGAGGACTCAGTTTTCCCTTTATACCAAAACGTCGGACACCCCTGCATGGTGAGACTTTTAAGAACACTTTTTCACCAACATTAAATTCCAAAGCCCTCCGGTGGCGATCAACATAACTCTTCTGTCTACTTTGGGCTTCCTTAAGTTTCTCACGAGCAATAGCAACCTTTTCATTTGTGATCTGTACCAGTTCAGGACCCTCAATCATCTTTTCTCCAACCTCGTCCCAACATGTGGGAGCTCGACATTTACGCCCGTATAACAATTCAAAAGGTGCCATGTCAATGCTAGCTTGCCAATTATTATTGTAGGCAAACTCCACCAAGCACAAGTATTCATCCCAGTTTCCTGTCCTTTCAAGTGCACATGATCTAAGCATATCCTCCAAAGTCTGAATAGTACGTTCAGATTGTCCATCAGTTTGCGGATGGAAAGCAGTGCTGAATCGTATCGTCATATCCCAAGCATTTTGGAAACCTTTCCAGAACCGTGATGTGAAACGTGGATCTCTATCACACACTATAGATGACGGAGTACCATGCAATCGAACAATCTCATGAAGGAATATCTCTGATAGCTTACTCACCAAGTACCCTTTACGAATGGGCAGGAAATGAGCAGACTTTGTAAGTCTATCTACCACAACCCAAATAGCATCATTCTTCATACATGTTCTTGGTAGACCAGTTACAAAGTCCATAGAAATATCATCCCACTTCCATACAGGAATATCTAAAGACTGTAATAATCCACTAGCCCGTTGATGTTCAATCTTAACTTGCTGACAAATCAAACACTGGCTCACATGTCTAGCTACATCTTCTTTCATACCACTCCACCAAAAATGTTGCCTCAAATCCCTATACATCTTTGTGGATCCAGGGTGTATAGAATATGGTGAACTGTGTGCCTCAGTCAGTACTGATTCACGAAGAGTGGAATCATCTGGCACACATAAACGCTTCCCACACCATATTGTTCCATGTTCATCCACTCGAAATTCAGATTGTTTTCCTACTCCCATATTTTGTAACACCGCCCAAAGCTCACCATCTTCTTTTTTAGCTTCCTTTATCTGAGTGATGAGGTTCGGTTCGATCTTCAGTCTAGCCAAATAACCACCAGACTCACCAACTTGTATACCAATATCCATGCATCTCAGGTCTGACTGAATTTGAGGCTGCCCAGTCAAGCATGCCAAACCCCCAGAATTCTTCCTACTCAGTGCATCTGCAACAACATTTGCTTTACCAGGGTGGTACTGAATGTTGGCATCATAATCCTTGAGTAGCTCTAACCATCTCCTCTGCCTCATGTTAAGCTCATTCTGAGTGAAAATATACTTGAGGCTCTTATGGTCGGTGAATATGCTACATGTCTCCCCATACAAATAATTCCTCCAAATCTTAAGTGCAAAAACAACTGCCGCTAACTCTAGATCATGCGTGGGATAATTCACCTCGTAGGGTTTAAGCTGACGCGAGGCATAAGCAATAACCTTTCCATGCTGCATGAGAACACAACCAAGCCCTTTCTTCGATGCATCACTATATATATCGAATCCGCCTGTGCAAGAAGGTAGAGTAAGAATAGGAGCGGATACTAGCTTCTGTTTCAGTGCCTCAAAACTCTTTTCCCGATCATCGTTCCAAGTAAATTTTACCCCTTTCCTCAAGAGTTGAGTGAGAGGTAAGGCCAAAATAGAAAATCCCTCTATGAAACGTTGATAATAACCCGCTAGACCAAGAAAACTCCGAACTTCGGTAACTGAAGTTGGCCTGGGCCATTTAGTGATAGCTTCCACCTTTGATAGATCCATTGTGATACCTTCCACTGATACAATGTGACCTAGAAACGCCACTTGTTCAAGCCAAAAGTCGCACTTAGAAAATTTTACGTATAACTTCTCCTGGCGTAAAGTTCCTAGAACCGTGCGAAGATGGTCCTCATGCTCTACACTACTTTTAGAAAACACCAAGATGTCATCGATGAATACAATCACGAATCGATCCAAGTACTCATGAAATACTCAGTTCATAAGATCCATGAAAACAATAGGAGCTTTTGTCAAACCGAAAGGCATGACAAGAAACTCATGGTGACCGTACCGGGTACGAAAAGCTGTCTTATGAACATCTTGATCTCTGACCCTCAACTGATGGTACCCTGATCTGAGATCAATCTTTGAGAAAAACTTCGCTCCTTGGAGTTGGTCAAAAACGTCATCAATACGCGGTAAGGGATAGCGATTACGAATGGTGATCTTATTCAACTCCCGGTAGTCGATGCATAAACGCATGCTACCATCTTTCTTCTTCACAAACAAAACCGGTACTCCCCAAGGTGAAACACTAGGTCTAATGAATCCAAGTTCCAAAAGTTCTTGCAGCTGCTCTTTGAATTCCTTTAACTCTAATGGGGCCATACGATAGGGTGCTTTAGAAATAGGTTCAGCTCCGGGAATCAAATCAATAGTGAACTCTACTTCACGTTCAGGTGGTATCCCTGGTAATTCTTCTAGAAAGACATCAGAGAAGTCTCGAACAATACGAACGTCTTCGACACGTGGTGTATCCACTGAGGTATCTTTAATAGTAGCTAAGAATCCCTCGCATCCATGGGATATAAGTTTTTGAGCTTTAAGAGCAGAGATGATTTTAATGGACTTTCGAGGTTGAGATCCTTGATAAATACATTCAGGATTCAGAATATCACCAAAAATGACTCGTTTGGAGTGACAATCGATGGTAGCATCGATGCGTGGATAACCAATCCATGCCTAGTATGACATCAAAATCTCCCATTTGCATGGGATAAAGATTCGCTATACGAATAACATTTCCGATCACAACCGGGCAATCTTTATAGACATGAGTAATAACTGAAGGATTTCCCATTGGTGTAGAAATAACTAAAGCTTG
Organism: Helianthus annuus; assembly: GCF_002127325.2. Lineage (NCBI taxonomy): Eukaryota > Viridiplantae > Streptophyta > Magnoliopsida > Asterales > Asteraceae > Helianthus > Helianthus annuus. The sequence continues at coordinate 40,668,961 of NC_035436.2, read as the reverse complement.
ATCCAATAGAGAAGGAGAAATTTTAAGATGTCGGGCAATTAGTTGTGAGACTATTGAGTGGGTTGCCCCAGTATCAAATAACACATACAAGTCATGCTCACCCAAAGAAATACTACCCAAAACGGTACGTAATGAATTGATAAACAATAAGACACAGACGATTGTATGAAAACCAATAAATAACTAAGCAAGCAAAGTAATAATAATAAGAGGAACATTTATCAGAGATGGTACCTGGAGCATTAGCAGCTTCCCCTGCAGTCAATGAGAAAACACGCCCTCCAGTAGTAGGTGGCACAGTAGCTCCCTTAGTGGTATCAGTTGGTCGGTTTCCAGCCTTTGGGCACTCAATAATCTTATGCCCCATATCTCCACACTTAAGGCAAGCCCCAGTAAGTCGACGACACATGCCTGGGTGATGCTTGTTGCAATGTTTACACACTTGAGGCTGAGTAGGGTTCGAGTTACCTCTCTAGTTTATGGGTTGAGCTTGGGTTGGTGGCTGGTAGGTTTTGATCTGACCCTGATTTTGGTTCCTTCCATGCCATGGTCTAGTATTCCTCCTCGATGACCTATTCCCCATATTGCTTTGATTATTTCGAGTAGGTGCTTGAGGCGACTCACTAGTGAACGGAGTGCAGTATTCGTCTCAATTTCTCTTCCTACTATTACTGGAACCACCCAAAGATTCTTTGTTCTCCATATCAACCTTTTTGGCAGCATTAGCGGCCTCTGCAATAGTGGGGAACGTTGACTGGATGATTGCTCTACGAATCCGATCACAAACTGCCCATTGATATTTCTCTGCTTGTTCCTCTGGTGTTCCAGCGGCTGACCCAAGAAATCCAACTAGTCGATAAAATCGATTAGTGAAGTCAGAAAGTAGTTCGTCATTCCTCTGATGGATATTGTAATACTCTCGTGTGTACGAACTCTTATCCACGCTGTTAAAATATTTCTCGAAGAAAATAGTACGAAAATCTGCCCAAGGTAAATTCTCCACAAATGTTTCTCCTCCTCTTTCCTCCAATACACCTTCCCACCAAGTTTGTGAATCTTCTTCTAGTTTATACGATGCTAATCTCGATTTAAATTCATCGCCAACTCCTAATGCCCGAAATATTTTCTCGATATGAGCAATCCAATCCCTTGCTACAATTGGAGTGGTTGCCTTTGTGAAAGATCTCGGTTTCTGTTTTATGAACTTATCTAGCCAATCCCTAATTACACCGTTTGGGTTTGGGTTTGGATTAGGGTTCGGATTTTGATTGGGATTAGGGTTCGGATTAGCATTGGGGTTAGGGTTTGGATTAGGATTTGGATTCGGATCAGGACGACGTACGGCCTGAACAAGTGTAGGCAACATAGCAGTAAAGGCCTGAGTGATAGCAGCTACGATATTTGGATCAGGTTCATTTCGTCCACCACCATTACGACAACGAGAGTTGCGTTTCTCACGACGAGGAGGCATCTAAAAAAACACATTAAGAATTAAGATAAAACAAATAATAAGGACTTATCGCATAACGAAATACCTAACCCAATGTCTACCCAATCCTCACATGTCTTAATTATTTAGTTAAAGTTTTCTACAGGATAGAGCCTAAGCTCTGATACCATAACTGTAACACCCCGACCAGATCAGGGCTGAGGTGTTACACAATTCGGTAATCAGAGATAATTAATAACTTAATTAAAACATAAATTCCATAGGTTTAAAAACAAAAATCCCCAAAATGACATAACGGTCTCAACAGAAAAACATAAGTGTCTAAATTTATTGAATATAAGGTTTTATTAAAGTCCTTGTTCCAACTCTAGCTTTTTATTATCACTCTTCACACATTTCCCCGATAGTACCTGTTTAAGACATAATAAGAGAAAACAACAAAAAGAAACGGTTGAGCCAAAAATTGCCCAGTAACGGAGAAACAATAGCACTAACACGTAAATGATAGAAGCAAATACACTAAACACTTTAACGATGCAAAGAATACCATACGCTGAATGATCACTGATGAATACCATAAAGGTATATTAGAAATACCCATGTGAGCCACTAACAATAAACACTAACACTTTGTACATTAGCTGCAGTTCCAATGCACCATTATGTAGAGGGGATGTAGGCACTCACACCTATCCCACTACCACTAACACTTACACTTACACTCCTAGGATCGATCCATACGCCTCTCAATAATCAATAAGTGCAATCACTTAGCACACAATACAATATAGAGACGCCGTGGGCCGTTCGCACCGCCACGGATGGTGCACGTCAACTGTGCCTATGATGACGCTCTATGTCCCCATAGGTGGATATGCTCGGGTATTGAGGTCAATGAAACAATTTACTCAAGTTAAGGAAAATACACTAACGATATACTAGCCAAAGATAAATAATAAATAATAAAAGTCATGGGAACATGCGACAATGAGTATAATGTGTAACTTATCGCATGCGTGGCAAGGACAATAACTCGATACGATGTATGTAACAATAATTAGAGAACATAGAAAACTCAACGGTTCAAGTAGCAATAACGAACAAATACGATATCATGAATTAAAAAAAATTATGCTAAGAGCAAGACACCACAAAATCCGTACCTTAAGCAATTAACGATGACCGTAGTAAATCCTAAGCTTGGATCAAACGTCACGAAACCCTACAACATTATTACGATTGGAAATATTATATATTGAACTGTGTTGTCTTGTTGTTTAAAGAGGACTTCTTAAAAAAATACGGAGTGTACTTAGAAAAAAAAATAATATTAATTCTTTTCTCTAATATCTTAGTTATAAAACACTTAACTCATAGTTATATGTGTACAAAAATTTCATTCAGTGTTCCAATAAACAACACTAGTTTATGTTAATACATTATGACTTTATTAATATATTTCTTAGTTTATGTGAGTTCCCTGGTTGGTTTGTTTGGCTTATATATACATATATATTTTTGATGGTTGTTGACATGAAAGTATTTGGATGATGATCGACAATTACTTATATCCAATTTCAAAAACAAAACACCAGCTTCCTATTATTATATATATATATATATATATATATATGTATATATATATATATATATATATATATATATATATCAGTTTATGCACAATGAAATAATACTAGTATTTCAAATATAAATATGTCCACCACATCATCTTTTGGATTTATACAAAACCTGTTTTCTTTACCCACTTTTCCAAAATGACAAAATAAACTATCATAAATTAATAATATAATAACCAAGGTATGTCATATGGTATTGAACTGGTCATCATCTACGGTGATCAGAAAACGATTTCAAAACAAAAAAAAAAATAAAAATGTTCAATCATATTCTCAGTTTGGTTTCTTTATCTCATGGTTAATTATAAATTATGAGAATAGAATTTGGAGGCCAAAAATCAAAATAAATAGATCCAGTGAGTTTTATTATCTTATACAACCATTTGTGTATTGTGTTATGTTCAAAGTACCAGGAGATAGTACGATACCTTATGCTGAAAAGGACCGGCGACTGGAGCGAAGCAATGTCGATTCACCAGATTAGACAATGAATCGATGGTTAAGGGCTGGTGGCTAGGAGTTTTCGGGTTGTCGTCGGTACGAACGAAACAACTAACAGAACCTACAACCGGTAATTCAAACGACGGCGGTTTAAATTATGTAGCTACTTCGTGAGAGAGTATCGCATGAGCAAAGATGCTTACCGAAGACTGATCAGCGTGGTGGTGGTGTTCGGCAGTTCTGTTGTGGCTCCAACTGGACGGACCGTAGGCAAAACGGACCGGCGAGATAGGTTCAAACTTGTGGTTGGCGGCGTCGTTAAAGTCGGCGCACTTGAGTATTTACAGAATGGTTTAACGAAGATGAGAGGCTTGCATTTTGGAAGGCTTTCGTAGTCGTGAAACGGCTGGGAAAAGAGCCAGATTAATATGAAGAATTCTTCAATTGAACGGGACGTGTGCGAAGTCTTAGAGAAAGGAAAGACACGTCAAAATCGATCACGAATTTGGAAAGGAACGAAGATTACAGTTCTACAATTAAATTCCCCATTAATTTCTTTCCATGCACAAATACAATTTGATTACGTTAGGCTGTTATAAGATATTCATGGTCCAATATTTTATTATTATTATTATGATTATGTTTCATTGTTTCAAGTAAATAAAAAAATATTTTAAAAAAATTAATGACTTTGTAATATGTTATACCAAGTGAAGATTTATTTTGTTCACTATTTTGATGAAAATCTCATCATTTTCAATACAATTAATTTTTGATATTATACCTTAATCAATTTGGGTTTAAAGGTTGACCAACGTTCTTGACATTAAATATCCGACATAATAATTTGTCGCACTAATTATGACATTTATTTCATTAGGGTTTTTTTTAAAGTTTCGTATATTACAATTCTAGTCGGTAGTTATTATTATCATGCAACATTAACACCTTGCAACATGATTATTCGTCATCAAAAGTATCATATCAATCTACTGTTTCCCCCTCTCTACAAACCAGGCGAAATATCCCATGTGTGGCGAAAGACCACATGTTTCGTCGAGTCCATGTGTGGCGAAAGACCACATGTTTCGTCGAGTCAATGTGTGGCGAAAGACCACATGTTTTGTCGAGTCCATGTGTGGCGAAAGACCACATGTTTCTTCGCCCCTCATCAGGTGATGAAACAGTTTCAGTTCTTAGATCTCTAACAACAGTTAACAATCTAACAGTTTCAACCACAACGATCATTGCACTAGTAAATATCCTAGTATCAAGCAATCATCGAGCATCCAAATTTGTTCCACACATAACAGTTTCATCGAGCATAAACACATAACATTCACAGACCATAAACCATCGAAAGTTAATCTATCAGATCATCAACTTATTCATCACCAAACAGCTTCGGACATATCAAGAATCCCTATCACATATACATACTGTCTAACTGATTTTTACTAACATGATCATCCTAATTGTATGTGTGTTAACAGTCAACGACATCATTCATATGAACCAACCCTAATAATGTATGTTTAACCACACAAGGATCATCATTACACAAAATAACATATTGATCAATGATCCCATGAACAAAAACAGTGAACTAACCTTGAGATAAATTAACCAGTGATAATCTGCGATTAGAAAACTCTGGAATGGTGGATGAAGTCTGCCGTCAACCGTTTGAGAGAGTTAGGGTTTGCAATCACAAGGATTTCGTGAGTTACGTGCGTGTATAAGATTAATTTGGCCCTACTAGGCTTCGAATGATTTGGGCCGACGACGAAAGTTGTTTATGACGAATGTCAGTTTTTTGCCGAGAGGTGACTGCGACGAAGGACCTAGTTTTTTCATCGAGTGCTTTTTAATAAGGTTAAACACAGTGCTAAGTTTTCACGTATCACTCAAATACAAACAGTATTTAATCATTCAACTTTCAGTCACAATATACAATGTAAAGAGAGTTATAAAAGTAGAGCAAGATTGTGAAGCAAATGATTCGTAGGGAAAAGACCTTGAGGTCTCGGGTTGTCACACCTACGCCCGTCGCTAAGTCTCCCTGCCACTTAGCACCGTCTGAGATGCAAGAGCTTTAGAGCCAACTTCAAGAGCTTCTTTATAAAGGCTTTATACGACCTAGTACTTCTCCTTGGGGTGCTCCCGTTTTGTTCGTCAAGAAGAAAGATGGGTCATTTCGTATGTGCATTAACTATCGTGAGCTCAACAAGCTTACTGTCAAGAACCGATACCCCCTTCCTCGCATTGACGATCTCTTCGATCAATTGCAAGGCGCGACCTGCTTCTCAAAGATCGATCTTCGTTCTGGGTATCATCATCTTCGATTCCTCAAAGAAGATATACCTAAGACTGCCTTTCAAATGTGTTTTGGTCATTACGAATTCGTGGCCATGCCCTTTGGTTTGACCAACGCACCTGCTGTTTTCATGGATTTGATGAACCGAGTGTGCAAAGCGTACTTGGACCATTTCGTGATCGTTTTCATCGACAATATTCTTATTTACTCCAAGACACAAGAAGAACACGAGCGACACTTGCGTCTTATCCTTCAGCTTCTTCGTTCTGAACGTCTATACGCCAAATTCTCCAAGTGCGAATTTTGGTTAAAAGAGGTTCAATTCCTTGGTCATGCTGTCAACGAACTTGGTATTCATGTTGATCCCGCTAAAATCGAAGTTGTGAAGCATTGGACTGCACCTAAGTCTCCGTCTGAAATCCGTTCGTTTCTTGGTCTTGCTGGTTATTATCATCGCTTTATCTCCAACTTCTCTAAGATAGTCGTACCTTTAACCTCTTTGACTCAAAAAGAGAGACCTTTTGTTTGGGGTCCCGAACAAGAGGAATCTTTTCAAAATCTCAAGGATATGCTTTGCAATGCTCCCATTCTTGCGCTTCCTGATGGTAACGATGACTTCGTCGTGTACTGCGATGCTTTAAACCTTGGTCTTGGTTGTGTCCTTATGCAACGTGACAAAGTTATCACATACGCATCAAGGCAACTCAAAATACATGAAATGAACTATACTACTCATGACCTTGAACTTGGCGTAGTTGTTTTTGCCTTGAAGATTTGGCGACACTACCTTTATGGTACCAAGTGTGTGGTCTTCACCGACCATAAGAGCCTTCAACATATCTTCAACCAAAAAGAACTAAACATGCGTCAACGTCGTGGGGTGGAATTGTTAAACGACTATGACTGCGAAATTCACTACCATCTAGGTAAAGCGAATGTAGTAGCCGACGCACTTAGTCGTAAAACTCATGTAAAGAGTATTCAAAGTTTCCAACTTGTTAACGATCTCCAAAACCGCATTCGTGAAGCTCAATACGCCTCTATTAACAAAGGTAGTCTCTCTGTTGAGATACGAGGTGGTGTTGAGAAGGATCTTGTGTCTAAATCCAATGGTATTCTATACTATCTGTAGGATCGGTTTTTATGCCGTACGATTGCGTAACGAACGTTCGACGTGCGGAATCCGTGAACGTGCGTGACCGAACACACAATAACGTACTAGAACCGTGAATCTATTGAAAGATATGACGTGTACAATACAAGAATCACGTAGAGAGTACTTTCTCTCTCTAGACTTTCTCTCTCTAAGCTTGAATCTTCTAAATCACCAAATGAACAAAAGTCTTACAACTTATGTCATAACTCTCCTATTTATATCCCTTGGAATTAATGAGACTTCTCATTAATTACCAAAATGCCACCTTGCTAAAACTATCTAAATATTACAATAAAAGCTTGATTTCTTCGGTTTCTCGCACGGCTCAGATTGACGAGGTGATAGACATTAATGCACTAACAATCTCCCCCTTGGATATTGCCGCAGTCAATCTCGTAGCGTCTTGTCTTTCTCTTTCTCGAACAGAATCCCCGTGTATCTGTTTTCAGCTTCAGTTGCTCCCCTCCTTGGTAGTCTCTTTCTTCAGGCTCCCCCTTTCGTCAAGCTTCCGTGCTTTTGGGATCGACACCCGGCCTTCCGTAGCAACAGAATCAGAAACCTACACATCTCAACCTCTAGTAAGACAAAAAAATTTTGACTCTAAAAGAATTCACTCAAAATTCTCAAACATATAACACACAATATTGTGATTCAAATTAATGAATCATCTAAACATTTGAGGATTATCTTCCAACTTCTCATCATCTTAACCAAACCAATTGTTCATCTTGTTTAGCCTTTGAGATTTTGAATATCAGCTTTTCAACATCAGTTGTCGAAAATCTTTTTGGAGTTTTCAAAATTTCATGCTAAAACACACTAAAATCTTTTTAGATTTTGGGAAATAAACTATATACAGACATATTTTTGTGAGTTTGTGTAAGAGGATCATATCAGTTTTTAGACAAATCACTAGCACCGTTAAGCTTCATTTCATTTTAGGTTCTAAACAATTCACCTAGATTGTTAGTATATTGATCCACTTAAATTTTTACACAAAGTTCAACTGATCCGAGATACGATATTAATGTCTTAAGAACTTAAACTTATCCGTGTGTCCCACTACTTGAATATACTCCCGTATCCAGATCCCAATATTCAGTCTTACAGGTGAGTATACCTAGATGATACCTGTAAGGGGTTAGATGCGAAACCGTGAGAGCTCAGGTCAGAACTTCCGTTCAGCAAAGAGATGACGGTTCGACTTTAGGTGTGTCCCCTTTAGAGGATCTTTTGTTACAACAGCAATGACTATCAATTTTATTGTTTCATCAATTTGCTGAGGGCGGCGCTTTTTCAAGCATTTGCGAAAAGTATTATACGGGGACTAGGTCAGTATTTCCATACAGCAGAAGTCCCAGGATAATACCCTAGATATCACTAAGCATAAAGACCTAGTATCTAAGAAAGAGGGACCTTTCAAACAAGATTTTGGGGGTTACCCATATATCCAAGAAGTTGTTACCCACGATATAAGCAAGTTTGAAATTTAGGTTTATATCTCGTCACAATCTACTAAATGTGTAAAAACCTACTGGCATATCCGCAGTGAGATTGTTTATCACATTTTAACTTTCCATTTCTTTAGCATGTTGTGACAGTCCACTGATGTACTATCATTTCCTCTTCTATACAACAAAACTCATTTTTGATTTCTTAATGTTTTTGACTTTTTCAAATTTTCTAATTTTTTTAAAAAATTATACTCCCCCTAAAATCAAAATATGTTTCAATTTTGATTTTCTGGAAAATTTGAAAACAAACTATACAGATAAAGTGACAACATGATATCGAATCGCTTCAATTCGACATCCACTTGGCGTAAACAATCAGAACTCCCCCTGACAACAAACTATTTTCCCATTATGATTTCAAAACACTTAAGTTTGTTTTAATCAAAATGGTTTTTCCAAAAAATTAGTTTGTTTACCAAACATTTGTAGGTTCGGGGTCACTTCATCACTTTTTTCTTCTTTAATCACTTATCGGAAAGAGAAATCAAGTACAACTTAATGTCCTTGATTAGTCTTTTGTAATTCTGAATTATCACATTTACCATCTTGTGAATTTCTCAAGAAAGATGCCGATACCTATTCCACACTTACCAACCTGGGAACTCCGGCAAGTCAGGTTTTTCATTTAAACAGTTTCACCCAAGCCTGACGGTCCTTGGGTGCTTTTGAATTCTCGTTCAACAATGGTGGAAAATTTGCATCATCCATTGTTAAACCAGAATTCTCAACTTTTACCTCAACACGTGGCTCTTCTGGCTTTACCACACCAGATTCATTGCCTGAATGTGGCTTGTCTGACTTTGATGAGTCAGATTCATCGCCGACATGTGGCTCCTTTGTTTTCAAAGATACAAATTCATCGCCAACAACTTTCTCCCTTTTCTTTTCTACTTTCGTCCTCAGATTTATATCCGATGAATTTGTCTTGCTTGACTTTGCAATCGAGGGAGTTGATTCATCAGCACTCTTATTTTTACCAACAGATGAACCCGAGGACAAAATTTTCTCGAGATACTCTCTCGTCTTCTTCCTCTTCTTTCGCAGTCTGTCCGTCTGCCCCTGAGAAAGTTTCACTTTCTTTTCTTGAACTTTAGGTTCTTGAACCTTCTGTTCCTTGGGCTTGACATTGACTGTTTTTTCATCTACTTCTGAGATTCAGCCCTCGATCTTCTCATTGATCTCATTGAGCAATCTCTAGCAATGTGACCTATGATGTTGCAGTTAAAGCATCTTCTCGTCTCATAATTCCAACTTTGGCAGTTAACAGCAATGTGTCCTTGATAACCGCATCGGTAACACACTCTGTTATCGTACCAATCACCATTTTCAGCACAAATGCTCAAATCAAAACACTGTTTGGCTTGGTGATACTCCTTTTTCCTCTTGATTGCTGGATTTGACTTTTGAGCACTGTGGTCCGACCTGCACCACTTATTGCCAACAATTTTTGAATTATCATTTTTTACTTTTTGTAGTTTTTGATTTTGATTGGATGATCGATCTGATGAGCTGTTATTTTCTTTTTGTATATTTTTCCAATTTTTATCTTTTTGTTTCTGTTCCACTTTCTTATTCAAAGGTTTTTGCTTAGAGCATTCTCCCTTTTCAGTCGATTGTAGAACAGTTTTCTGAAATTTTTCTTTTAATTTCAAAAACATTTTTTGTTTTTCAATTTTTTCATTTTCATCATCAGATTTGTCATCACAATCTTCAATTTTGACTTTGTCAAAATTTGTGACATCGTCACTTATTGGAACTGAACTGATCGGTTCTGGACACACATATGGTGCAGAAGTCACAAAACCTTTCAACTTATTTTCTAAATCAGCAACTTTATTTCGATCACTTTCAGCTTCTTTTTCAAGCTGAATGATTTTAGCAAGATGAGAATTTATTGCAATTTGTTTTTCAAGATTATCTTTACCAAAAAATATCTCTCTCATCTTCTAAAATCTTGATTTGACTTTGAAAATCTTTTTCCATTTTTGATTTTTCATTTTCAAAAACTCTTATCTGATCTTGAAATTCTGTTTCTTTTTCTTTTAAATTTTTGATTTCCAATGTCAAACTGTCCAAACTACTCAACAGCTTGACATTTTCAGATTTCAATTTCTCATAATTTTCTCTCATTTCAAGAATCCGTTTATCATCAGATCTTTTCTCATCCTTCAAATGACTGATTTTCAATGTTAAACTCTCCACATCCTTCAAGAGTTTGACATTGTCTGCTTCGAATTTTTCGCATTTTGAGCACTTCTCAGTCATCTTTACAGCTTCAGCTTTCTTCTCAACCTTGATAGCTGAAATTTCTTTAACCTGTTCCTCTACCTCTTGAGCAATTTCCTTAGATTTGAATTTTGCTTCATCAGTTGCTGCTTTACTCTTCTCTCTTGAATCAGACCTCAATTTTTTAATTTTTGGGAACTCAAGTTCTTGAGCTTGAATCTTCTCGACGAACGAGCTCAAATTGAAACTATAATATTCACCGCTCTTCTTCCAAGCAAACAAATACGTTCCCCACACATCAATTGGTAAAGCATTCGCCAACTTTTCAACCCATGTCTCATCCATTTGGTTAATGTTCAAACGCCTCATCTTTAAATATAACTTGACATACCTTTCGATCAACTCTTCAGTTGATTCTCCCTTGATACCCGTAAAACTAGCGAACTTATTCTGTGCAATATAAAACTCAGAATCCATGATTCGGTAATGAAAAATTCACAACAACAGATTTTCAAACAATACAAAATTTCACACAATCTAAAATCAGTTAGGATCGTTTGAGGATTCGCTCGGGCGAGTATCCTATGCTTAACAAATCACCTTGAATCACCTGTAAACAAACAAACAAACACACAATCAGTTTAAACGAACTGAATACGTAAAAGTGTGTGTGTGTGAAGTCAATCTAAGACTCGTTGTCGAAGATTCGCTGATTCAATCCAAAGTTGTTCGGGTGAAATCGTTGAATGAATGGGCTTATCGGAACAGAATGGATTCAAATTGAAATTAGAATAATTTGGGTCAATGAATATTAGGCTTCTTTTATCACACGCTTATTGAACCTTAACTTGTCTTGGGCCTTTCTATTCTAATCACATGCGATTCACACAAACAAATCTTGGGCCGACACAAATGCTTTTTAAAGTCAATCTAATTGGGCCGAGATTACATGACCAAATCACATGGGCTGTTTAATGGAAAAATGATTTAACTTTTGATAAAAGCCGATAATGACTCAACACAAATTAGATCACATCCAAACTTTGGGCCGACAACACTTTTCAAACAATTTGACCACTAAACCCACCAAACCACAAAACAATTAAATGTTTTTTTGCACTTTTCTTTGATTTTAATGGACCTTTAAATGCCGACAACAGGTATAACCTTTCACATGCAAACTTGGCCAACATCTTTTATATCATTGGAAATATGATTGGGCTTTCACTTCCATTAACTGACAACAACTTTTAATTGTGATTATATCGCTTGTTTAGTGGATAGCTTGTTTTTCGTTTGTGATTGGGCCAACACTTGTATACTCACATGTACCGACAAAGTTTATATCATAAGAGATCTGATTGGACCGATTAAATGTTGAAACTTTCTTGATTGATGCAAACAGTTATTCAATAAATGCAAATGTTGAACAAATAAATGCAATAATCAAAGCACATGGGTCGGTGATGTTATCTTTTAATTCATTGGACCGCTAATATGCACTAAACCGACAACAAGTACACCACCTGAATGTCGATTGGACCTTAAAATGAATTATTATTTTTTATTATAATCATGCAGTTTCTAAACATTTAATTCTCATTCGACCAAAAATTTCAAACAGTGTAATCACATGGGCTTTCTTGGGCAGATAAACACATGTTCAATTGAATAACTCTTGTGAATCACACACAAATGGCCGACAATTTATATGACTGACAAACAGATTTCAATTAATTGGTTGGAGCGAAATCAAATTTCGCTCAGAAGAGCGAAATCAGGAAATAACCAAATGAGCGAAACTAGAGTGTAATTATGAGCGAAACCACAGGAGCGAAATCAGATATGACACTATGAGCGAAACCTCAACCACAAGAGCGAAACCTCTGATTTTGCTTCTACCGTATGAGCGAAATCAACATTTTTTGAGCGAAATCAAAGTATTTCGAGCGAAATCATTGTTTTTTGAGCAAAATCAAACGTTTTTGAGCGAAATCAGATACGAAATCGGACCTAAAACCTTCGATTTCTCCTAAACGGCTAGGAATTTGGATCTGAAACTTGGTAGGGTTATAGTTCAGGTGTTTTCGCACAACATATCAAAAAATCAGCCGATTCGGACCGTAAAAACCCGTTCAATTTGATGAAAAACAGTAAAAAACGTGAAAGAATGAGTAGAAGAAGAAGAAATGATGAAATTCGGATCTGAAAACGCTGAAATCTGGTACGAATCAATGTGTTTGATCAGTGCAATCGAGCTCCTAGCTCTGATACCACTTGTAGGATCGGTTTTTATACCGTACGATTGCGTAACGAACGTTCGACGCGCGGAATCCGTGAACGTGCGTGACCGAACACACAATAACGTACTAGAACCGTGCATCTATTGAAAGATATGACGTGTACAACACAAGAATCACGTAGAGAGTACTTTCTCTCTCTAGACTTTCTCTCTCTAAGCTTGAATCTTCTAAATCACCAAATGAGCAAAAGTCTTACAACTTATGTCATAACTCTCCTATTTATATCCCTTGGAATTAATGAGACTTCTCATTAATTACCACTACTAGAAAACATGGTATTTGTCATGCAATTTTTGGTTACAAAGTGGTAGCAATTTCTTTGTTGTCACCAGTTTGCCACCGAAAATACGGTGAAAAAAACACCCGTGTCAATTGCCCTAATGCCACCAAATAGCCACCATTTTTATATTTTGCTACCTTATTTTTACCACCACAAAATTGGTCAAAATTTTTTGACACCGCTTCATGTTTGCTACGCTCCGCCTTGTTTGCCACCAAGTTGTGACGAGTTTTCATACCATTTAGCCACTGATATTGCCACCATTTAGCCATGGGTTTTTGCACATTTTGATAACATTTAGCCACCGATATTGCCACCATTTAGCCTTTACATTTGCTACCATTTATTTGCTACCATTTAGTGATTACTCCAATATTGGTTTGGTTTGGAATATTATTTTTAATTCAGATTTCTTTTCTCCCTGCTATTTTCATCAAAATTACATATCAATAAAACTACAAATAATATTAAAAAAGTCTAAGAAAATCCCAAAATTATATAAAAATCTCGTTTTCAAAAGCATGTAAAAAAATACCAACTAAAACATAAAATAACTAAAATTATCCTAATAAGATAAACATCTAAACATTCAAAACCAAGTGTTTATAGCCTATCTTCAAATTGTAGTTGTTAACATAACTTCAATTTGTGACATCCTATCAAGCATAGCATCTTTATCCATCTTATCTTTTTCAGCCAACCACCCCGCAATAATTCCATTGAACTTTCTTTTTCTTCGTCTTTTTCCATAACGAGCTCATTGATAACAAAGTTTAACTTTTCAATCTACAAAACAACCAATGAATAGAATCAAGAAATCAGAATTAACGAAAAATAATAATGGGTCAAGTTGGTTGCAAAGAAAACAAAATACAATTGTGAGCTACAACTCAAGCGCTAGAAGCTAAATAGCATGTTCCAGTTTGTTTACATATTAAGAAGGAAATTATACCTAATTTTAAAAACAATTTTTGTATGAAACAAACCGTAAAGAAGGTGTAATCAAATCAATATGAAACTAGTTTAATACCCGTCCGATGGACGGGTACCTTAATGAAATAGTTTCACAACATTTTTTCTGTGTTTACATGTGTTTGCAAACGGGTCAGTTGGGTCAATTTGGATATGAGTAAATAAATGAAAAACAAAAAGTAAAGAAAAGTACATGAATAAACATACCTGACTTAATTTCTCAAGACTAATCGCACCCTTTTTTGTCTATATAAGTAAGAATCAAGAAAGATTCTTACCGACAATGAAATAGGCTCGAAGAGAATCTGTTGGTTGTTGATAGCAGGTCTTAATAAGTTGTTGACCAGCTGCATACATGATCGAAGAGTTGCATTTGGTTATTCAAAAATAAATTAAACCATACCTGATACCTGATACCTGATAAAGACCTCGAGAGAGGGAAAGAATTTTAATTTCTGTAACAAACAACATTTGCTAGCAGGTTACCACAATTTTCATGTAATATTATGTAAGTTATGATCTTAAGATGCTAACCAACTTAGTCGTTCGAAAGTCAACGATCCCAAACGAAATAAGTTAAAAGGAACCTTTGTTGGAAAAATATAAGTCCTATAAGTAATAGCAAGTTGTCTAGAGTAACCCATATCACAGTCTTCAACAAAAATGTTGGAGAATTGGTCAGCAATCTATAAATAAAAAAAATAAAACAAAGAAAGAAAAATAGACTTATGTTTGTGTTTCAGATACCTATGTAGCATACCTGGCAAACGGGTCGGTTCGAGTCGAAACGGATCGTGTCATTGGCCAAAACGGTTTCGGGTCAAAACAGGTAACTTACAAAAAATGGTTGTTTTGGTTCGAGTCGGAACGGGTTCGGGTTGAAACAGGTCCGGGTCAGAACAGGTTTCAGGTCGGGTCGGATTGGTTAAAAATTGCTTTCTTTCAGATGCTAGAATCTAGACGCTAGAATCTAGACGGAGAAGAGACGATTTTTCACTTGCCCGTGCTGACCCGTTTCAGCCTATTCATTTTACCCATTTTGACCCATCAAAAATAATATTAAACCCAAAACAACCCAAAAATTTATTATTATGACCCAAATGGACCCTAACTCAGCTTAATGGGTTACTTTTGCCGGACCTAATAACATGTAATAGATGCAGGATATATAAAATGATCATGAACAATAAACTTACAGTGGGCTTGTTTTGACTCCTCATATCTACCATTTTCACTCAAGAAATCAGCCATCCCTTGCATCAATTTTCAACACAAATAAGTAACTAACATAACTTTATATAAAAAAATTGCATAAAACTGCATTATAAGTATGCACTATGCAGTTAACTAAACTACATTTGGACCATTTGCATAAAACTGCATTATAAGTATCACAGACATAAAAATGAATTAAAATTCTCTTTATGACAAACAAATAAAGATCGGACTATAACTTGACCTGTATAAAGGTTTCCTATGATGGTATTTTCACCAAATCTCGCCTTCTTCCGGATCGAACTCGACTGTATTACGCCATTATCTTCGAGCCCCATGAAATCTCATGATCTAGTTGTGTATAACTTTCTACCTTTGTTCAAGAACACTGAGACCACCCTGGGGTGTAAGTCCCGTTTAACGGATCTTTCAGTGATATCAAACAATCACCAAGTTTGTGCGGAATCCAAACTTGGTGAGATTCAAGAAATAAAACGAAAACCAACAAGAAATATGAACAACGAAGAACAAACCGGAATCACTTTCAAACTTGCACACGATTCTATTACTATTAACTAGCAAAACCGTCTGGTACAAGTTCCTACTCAACCAATCGCCTCTCTCTCTCTAGAGGAATTTTGTGACTATCAAGATCAAACCCTAAAACAAGTAGAAAACTTGTTTATATACCTAGGCAAGCCCACTTCCCTACATGGGCTCCCCTTGGGCTTGCTTGGCCCACATGGCCTAAAGCTTAGCCCAAGTGACCTATAAAGGTCCACAACCTAATACTAACTAACCCGGTAAAGCCCAGTTCGTAACCATAGCCCGTTGTGTTAATTTGATGCGTCAGTCTCACACTTTAGGGCCTAACAATCTCCCCCTAGACTGATGCCATCAAATTGTCTACATAACTTGAATTCAGCAACGTCTTCAACGAAATCTATGGTCGTCGCTATGCTGCAGATGTTGTGGAAGTTCTTGACTTCTGAACTCTCAGCACTGGGTCTCTTTCTTCAGATTTTGTGGTTAGCTTCATATCAGGATCACGATCAGCATTGCTTGAAAATCTTTGTCAAAAAGAATGTGAGAGGAGGATTCTCAACAGCTCTTTTCTTCTTCAGTCTTTGTCTTTCAAGCAGGTTCACGGTACTTCTTCAAATGCACTTTCATTGTCAGACGACGTCTCGTATCCGGTTCTTCTAACTCAGGTACATCTTGTTGTTGAGCTGCTTCAGGCTTCTTCAGCACCTAGCAGCATCTCAATCTTCATCAACCCCTGTTCTTGATTGAAATCAAGTTCTGCACATGCTCACAAACTCATAAGCAAACATTTCTTATGCAACAGGGAGAGTACCACATAAACACTAGGTACATGAAATTTCACAATTTAAATTCTTTTAACTTTTGATGATCAGTCAAATCTTCAAGAACGGTTACATTTTTAATTTTTAAGAGAAACAAATAAACACACTATTTTTGGATTTTGGAAATTTTTCTATTTTTTTTAATTTTTAATTTTTAAGAACTAAAACAAATAAAAACTCAAAATATAAACAACTACCACAATATACAATTACAATTGCAAATGGGATCAAAATTCGTTCTCAGGCAGACTACGGAACACTTTTCAGTACGAGCCTAATCAAACTGGTCTATGCGATTGCCAATATGTTTGTCCACTTAAACTTTAACGCTCAACTTTCATTTTTTTCAACTTCGTGATATTCTTAAGGTAATATTATGCTATTATACTCGTGTGTCCCATTCCAAGACATACCCTCGCGATCAAGGTAAGCACAACGATTCATCGTAACAAGTGAGTATACTGATGTCATCCTTTAAGATATCCCGACTGTGCAGTCTGCATATAATCTGTTTTATCATGTTTTGATTTCTTAACAATGAACACCCAAATAAATACTAATCAAATCCCGGAAATATAAACAACACACTCTATCATGCAAGTATCTTCCCTACCACATATTCACAAGTCCAATCCAGATTTCTGAAATCTTAACTGGGAATAGGTTGAGAAGAGAACAAAATAGATCTTTTGAAGAGATGATATAATATACAGATCAAATGAGTTTTTCTCAATTTGATATAGGTTTCTTGGGGTTTCTTTTGGGCACTAGAGGGCCTCTTTCGGGTGTATTAGATCTATAGCGCGACAACGTACAGCTAGGTCAGCATGTATCTGGATGCAGCAGAAGCTGTCGTTGCCTAGCACCTCCAGGTCAGCATGTATCTGGATGCAGCAGAGGAGGTACACGACTTTTTCAGAGAAGATTTCAGAATCAGATCAAAATTGTGTGTATCGGGACAACATACAAACATTCAAATAGATATGAGCTAATTCCAAGTGACTTTCTTTCCTGGGGTCATGTACAATTTTAGTTCTAAGCATAAGGACAACCAAGATATCCCCGGATGATTCAACAATATAAAGACCCGAAACCTCAGATGTTGGCTATCTATCAACGCAAGATTTAAGACCATAAAATCATACGCCGTTGGTATGTTACCCACATGATACATAGTTCGTTATGTTTATATCGCTTAGTATCTTTTATCATGTTGAGCGTCAAGCCTATCGACATATCGCAGTAGATCCTAGTCTTTTCAGCTATGGCACCTTACATGTGTTAGTCAAAACCCTTTAACACAAACATTTATTTCACTTCCCATATCATGCAATTTATCTTTTTAGCTTTTTCATTTTTCTAATGTTTTTGTATTTTTCTCATTTTCTCCCCCTAAACTCTATATATGTCTCTCTCTCCCCCTAAATTTGTGCATAAATCTTGGATTTTTGCGCAAATTTACCCTTTACAAGAGAAAGGACACTTTATATACAAGGTTATAAACTAAGAAAAAAAAAAGAAAAATATTTTTGTTTAACCGTTCTGTCATCAGATTGAAGACTAATCAAATTCAAATCAAAGTACTGAATTTAAACGGTACCTTTTGCTGATCTTATCGTACTTCTCTACTCTCCTCCAAAGGAAACATATCATCTGTAAAAAAAAATTTGAACTTTTTGCAACAGTGAAATGTTACCCGTTTTTATCTCTGGAACAACCGCTATCAACATTCCAGAGATTGTCAATAGCTCCTCCTTGGTTGTTCCTGAAAAGTAAGGAGATTAGTAAGACATGGGTACCCAGGCCATCGTGGTCCTGGGTTTTCCTGAAGCATCAAAATAAGACACTTCCTCTAAACATAAGTCCCCTTTCGTTTCAAGGATTGGAGACATTGCTGCTTTGGATTTGGGTTTCCAAATCTGTTTCGGTCTAGCAAACGCATTTGTTGCCTTCGGTTGAGCAACTTTAGTTGTTTCAGGTTTGTTAGTTTTAGAAAAACATTTTTGTTCCTGAGAAGCCTTGCGTTTGTTTTTGGCAGCGTTCCAATCCCCATCAGAAGGTTTAACCTTGGGA
Source organism: Helianthus annuus (assembly GCF_002127325.2). Lineage (NCBI taxonomy): Eukaryota > Viridiplantae > Streptophyta > Magnoliopsida > Asterales > Asteraceae > Helianthus > Helianthus annuus. The sequence goes on along the minus strand of NC_035436.2, from coordinate 40,650,010 downwards.
TTCACATTCTTCATTGCCTTAGGTGAAGATACCTTCATCGGCTTAGAATGGTAGTTATCCTTTGGTGTAACCCTCCGATTTTGCATATAATATGGTACATGGGGACGCCGTGTGCAGTTTCTAGCAATATGACCCACGATGCCACAGTTGTAGCAAGTCTGTCTTTTCATCCGAAAGACGTTTTGAGCAGCTTGATTTGCTCCTGCAGGTCCTGAAGGACAAACCGGTCCTTTTTGCGCTTGATGCACCTGCACATTTCTCTTGGACGAAGACGAATTTGGGTGCTTGTATTTGTTGTTTGCAGAAGTCTTGTTGCTCTGAGCACCATTCTTCGTCTTTTCTCCCTTATTAGAGCTTTCAATCACCTTGTCACGAGCCTTATGAGATCGTGATTGTCCTTGATAAGCAGACTTCGCATACCCCCGACTTTGATCTGCTTGTTTTGGCTCATTCCGCTTGTTGTGAACCGGCTCACAAACATCAGCACACGAGTGAGTGTTGGCATTTCGTTGCACTTTTGGACGATGAACACAATTTCTAGCAATGTGTCCAGGAATTCCACAATTGAAACATGTCTGTCGTTTCAATGTGTGGATATTCTGACAGCTAGCAGCAGTAGCTGATTTGGTTGGTCTAGATGACCGAGCTTGCGTTGCCTGTGTTCCATGTGCCTTTTCTGAGTTTTTCTGTACCTGTTGATCAGAACTAGCACAATCATGAGATTCAGACGGATGATGTTTTTCGTCTTTTATAATTTTAACAGGATCATTTTGAAAAGACGATTCAGTTTCTGTTTTAATTTCCCTTTTAGAAACATTTTCTTGTGACTTTTCAGTTAATGTGACCGCTTCTTCTTTTGAAAAATCTGGTTCAGTTTTAATTTCAGAAGATGTAGAAGTTTCATCAACACATGTTTCATCAACACACGTATCATGTGAATCTACTTGTGGTTTACTTTCAGCTACTGTTTCCAAAGGGGTCCCACTCGATTCAACATTAGGGACACCCACTTAGACAGATTCAGAAGAAGAATCAGGATACTCTTGATTTTCTTGAGAAGTCGTTTTAGTGGTTTCACTGAATGCGTCCTGAGGGACCTCACCTGTAACACTTTCATGAACTGAAACATTAGAAATGTTAGGATCACAAACATTAGCTGAAAAACAATCATCACCACACTTATTGTTCAAATTATCAACACAAACATCATCAGTTTTGCCCAAAACAACAGGCTCACAAGACGAAACATAAGCTGAAAACGACGCAAACAAAGAACGACTAAAAGCAATTTCAGACTCAGTTGGTTCAGAATAAGGTTCAAAATAGGGTTCAGAAACATTTGAAATAATGACCGGTTCACTCCCATGAACATCACCACACTTTACTTCAAAGCTATCATCTGCACATGAAGACGAAACATTAGGATCAATTGTGCCTTTGGGAACAAAATTCAATGGAGTAGACTTTTGTTTCTCAACTTGTCTGTCATGAACAGACGACTTGTTGTTTTTCGAACCATAAGTCATTTTACTCTCGTTCATCATCTCCTCCTCAGTCATTGGTAGATAAGTGTAATTATCATTATACGGAGGAGGAGTCTGATTGTAACCCAAACCACGCCCTTTCTTTTCTTTGTATGCGAGTTGTTGATCACATAGGTTTTTAACTAGTTTACTGGAAGAATCAAACTTCTTGATATTAAGTTCATTAATTTGATATCTGTTTCTAATATCTTCCAGTTCCTTAGTTAAAATGCATACCTTTTCTTGAGCTTCTAGGAAATGGGCTGTTTTTACACTCACATCATCCTTTAGTTTGATGATGTCTTTTCGCTGAGCTTCAATCTTTTCTTTATAAAGTTTTTCGTTTTTTGATAAAGAAAAGTTTTTATTTTTGATATCCTGATAATCTTGAATTAGCTCAGCGTTGTGTATTTTATAAACTTCAACTCTTTGTCTACACTCAGGAGTATAGAAAACCGAAAGTGTATCTTCAACAATCATTTCTTGAACCACGGGTTTGTGAAACATGAATGCCATAAATTCAGTGGATGACTGTTATTTTTGATTTTTTTTTTCAAAAACACAAACCAAACGAGAACCCGTGTACTCGCCAACGCAAACCCTTTGCACACGAATGAACCCGCTTTCTGAACCGCGCCGCAAAACCTGTCAAACCGAATTCACAAACAAAACTAACAAACCTTTTTTTTATTTATTATTATTTTTTTTAATTAATTAATAATTTTTTTTTAATTAATTAATTATTTTTTTTAATTATTATTATTTTTAATGACATAAAAAATAAGAACTTTACTTTGTCTAAAAATGAGGTTGCGAGTGGAGACTGACTGATGGTTGCGAGTCGTAACTAAAACAGGATGAGCCGAAACTGTGGTTGCGAGTCGAAACAGCTTTGGTTGCGAGTGGAGACTGACTGATGGTTGCGAGTCGTAACTGAAACAGGATGAACCGAAACCGTGATGGATGCGAGTCGAAACCAAACGTGATGAACCGCAACGGTGATGGTTGCGAGTCGAAACCAAACGTGATGAACCGCAACGGTGATGGTTGCGAGTCGAAACCTGCAAAAGAATAAAGGATAAGATCTGTTGACTCGCAATCCCTATTTTTCAGCACTTCCAAAATTCAAAGATATTGTAATCTTTGAATTTGTTGACCACCAACTTCCCGTAAAATCAGCAAACACCAATTGGTGAAGGTAACCGGAGGTTGCGTCGGAGATCGGAACGAGGTTGAATGACGGAGGTGATCGCACACACTGATATGATGAAGATGATATATGTCGCACACCAGTGACGTGAAGAAGATGATTGGCCAGTGAAGTGATCGGAGAACTGTGGTCGTCGGAGTTTGAACGAAGAAGATGATGGTGTCGTGACCGGAGAAGATGAAGATGGAGCGATGCACGGTGGTCGGAATGAAAACAGAAACCGATGTGGGCAGTGAACAAGACCTGCAGATGATGTCGAAACTGAGTTGCAAGAAGAAACGCGGTTGCGACTCGAGATCGTTGTAAAGCACGATGGAGGTTGCGACTAGTGATGGTGATGATTCTGCGGTTGCGACAGGATCTTGAACGATGAGGTTGCGAGTCCGGAGGTTGCGAGTCCAAACGATGAATGCGAGTCGGAACGGTGAGTCGAGATCGTGAAACCGTGAAGAATCGAGACCTTGATTTCGACTGTGGAGCGATGGACTCGAAACCGTGGTTGCGACAATGGAGGTTGCGACTCAAAACAGGATAACTCGAAACCGTGTAGGTGGTTGCGAGTGGGACAAGTCGAAACGGTCGTTGCGACTGGATTGGAATGACTCTTGAGACCTTGTGAGTGGAGACTGCTGATATGTGGGACTCGAAACAAGATAGAGACAACTCGAGACCCTGATAATGTTTGAAGATAGATTCGAGACCTCAAAAATTGGAAACTGTTGTGAATGATTTAGTCAACACCTTTTGTCGCAACCTCAATAAAAAAAAATTACTTTTGACCAGCTGTCAACTCTCTTATTTGAAAAATATTTAGGAAACAATATTTAACAAATCTCCTCCTTTCTTGCAAACAGATTTATCAAATCTTTTAAAAATTTTCAAAAGTGTAGAGTTATTTTTCGAGTAATTCAAATCTATTTGAAAACACAAAAATTGATAAAATCCTTTAACACTTTTCAAAAGATCAAACAACCAAAATGTAGCAATTTTATAAAAATCTTGATGAATATGACGAAGAACGCGAAGAACACCGAACCAAAAATAGCGAAAAACTTGAATCTTTGATATCACACCGAGCCTAGAAATAGGTTCTAATGGCTCTGATACCACTTGTAAGTCCCGTTTAACGGATCTTTCAGTGATATCAAACAATCACCAAGTTTGTGCGGAATCCAAACTTGGTGAGATTCAAGAAATAAAACGAAAACCAACAAGAAATATGAACAACGAAGAACAAACCGGAATCACTTTCAAACTTGCACACGATTCTATTACTATTAACTAGCAAAACTGTCTGGTACAAGTTCCTACTCCACCAATCGCCTCTCTCTCTCTAGAGGAATTTTGTGAGTATCAAGATCAAACCCTAAAACAAGTAGAAAACTTGTTTATATACCTAGGCAAGCCCACTTCCCTACATGGGCTCCCCTTGGGCTTGCTTGGCCCACATGGCCTAAAGCTTAGCCCAAGTGACCTATAAAGGTCCACAACCTAATACTAACTAACCCGGTAAAGCCCAGTTCGTAACCATAGCCCGTTGTGTTAATTTGATGCGTCAGTCTCACACTTTAGGGCCTAACATGGGGTGCTCTGCATTTGATAATTATTTTATTATTCACACAAATTAAAACATATAAAGCATGGCAGCAAAACCTTTAATATGCCTTGTGTATGAGTAGAATATAGAAATCCAAACCAGAAATCAATTGAAAGGTCAGTTAATCAAACAATAAACACAAACAAAGGTATTCATCAACAGCAAACCCTAAGAAATGATTTTATCGTTAACCGCAATGTTGTAGAATCTAAAAATTGAAACAAAAGAAAAATCCACACCTCATATTAAGAAGATCAAGACGTTGGTCGCAGTTAAGAAACAAAAAGATTTGCTTGTTGTTAAAGTCCAATCGTTGCCATGTGATTCAGGGGAAATTGTTGACAGTTAGGTGGAGCGGAGGATGATTCCATCGGTGATTGTTGAGTGGAGGATGATTCGATCAATGATGGTGGAGCGAATTTTATGGTTCTAGTGATTTTGGGAGCTTCTGAAACAAAACCCTAGATCTGATAACTTAATTGAAATCCACGCTTAAATTTTGGGCTAGCGGGTAAAAATTTGATATTTCCGCTTAATTTTTTTCTCTTGTGACCATGTGACGGTGGCAACTTCCATAAAACCTTATATTTTTATATATTTTTCACCATTTTACGACCGTATTGATGTATTTGCTACCAATAATATTTTGGTTAAAAAATGGTAACTGATTTTGCTACCATTTTCTTTCAGTTGCAAATTTTGGTGGCTATTGCCTAATTTTCTAGTAGTGTACCAAAATGCCACCTTGCTAAAACTATCTAAATATTACAATAAAAGCTTGATTTCTTCGGTTTCTCGCTACGGCTCAGATTGACGAAGGCGATAGACATTAATGCACTAACACTATCTCAATCGTATTTGGATTCCTAATCGTGAAAATATTCGAGACTTTCTGATGAAGGAGGCACACAAATCGAGATATTCCATTCATCCTGGTGCTGACAAGATGTACAAACATATGTGGATGTCCTATTGGTGGCCTGGAATGATGAAGGGTATCGCCACCTTCGTTGCGAAATGTCTCAAATGTTCAAAGGTAAAAGCTGAACATCAACATCCCTCTGGTTTGATCGAACAACCAGAAATTCCTGTCCGGAAATGGGAGAGCATCGCTATGGATTTCATCACTAAACTCCCTCGTACTTCTTTTGGTCATGACAGTATTTGGGTGATCGTTGACCGATTGACCAAATTAGCTCATTTTCATCCCATTCGTGAAGATTTCATGGTCGAGAAATTAGCCAGAATCTACACCGATGAGATCATTTGTCTTCATGGTATCCCTAGTGACATCATTTCGATCGTGATTGTCGTTTTACGTCTCGTCTTTGGCAAAATTTTCAATGTGCTATGGGTACTATTTTTAACCTTAGCACCGCATTCCATCCTCCGTCAGACAGTCAAACCGAGCATACTATCCAAACCTTAGAGGATATGCCTCGTTCATGCGTAATCGATTTTTATGGCAACTGGGATTCACACTTTCCTTTGATCGAATTCTCGTACAATAATAGTTATCATGCGAGTATTCAAATGGCACCCTTCGAAGCATTGTATGGTCACAAGTGTCGTTCGCCTATTTGTTGGCACGAGATTGGTGAAGTTCAAATCACTGGTCCCGAGCTCATACAAGAGACAACGGACAAGATTTTACAGGTTCAAGACAACTTAATGAAAGCCAGGAGCCGACAAAAGAGTTACGCCAACAAGCGTCGCAAGCCTTTAGAATTCGAGATAGGTGACTTCGTACTTCTCAAAGTATCCCCTTAGAAGGGAGTGGTTCGATTTGGTAAGAAAGGAAAAATCGCACCTCGCTACGTTGGTCCTTTCAAGATTCTCGAAAGGATTGAAAAGGTTGCGTATAGACTGGACCTGCCTGAAGAACTCAACAATGTTCATCATGTCTTCCACGTTTCAAAATTAAAGAAGTGTTTAGCTGATGAAGGACTTCAAGTTCCACTCGAGGATCTTCAAATCAACGAGACTTTACATTTTGTGGAAAAACCTTTCGAAATCATGGACCGAGGAGTCAAGAAATTAAGGCAGTCAAAATCCTATCGTCAAGGTTCGATGGGAAGGAAAACGTGGCGCTGAATTCACTTGGGAACTCAAGAATGAAAAGAAGACTAAGTATCCGCACCTTTTTGTTACTTCTTCCTAAATTTCGGGACTAAATTTCCTAAAGGAAGGGAGACTGTAACGCCCCGCTTCTTTGTACTTTCCATAATTAGAAGGTCTTTCTTGTATTTCTATTTTTGGATGTCTTGTGTTCTTGTAATCGTCCTTTCATTGTAATCGTTGTAAAATCTGAGACTTAGATCATATATAAAACCTGTATTTCTTTAAATTGGCATTATACATACTTCACACATATTCATACGTTTGATTTTGTGGAACAACTGATAAATATTCATGATTCTTGGAAACTATGTGCCAAACTTGTAAATACGTGAAACTTACGAATAATACGACTTTTGAATGCATCCGATACTTAAATACGACATTCCTATACTTAGACATACTTCATGATACTTGTTTTATGTTAATATTACTTATTTGGTCTTTATAATATGCCCTTATATCATGTATACACCTAAAAACCCAAAATAAGGAACTCGAGGGGCGAAAATGTCATTTTTGAAAACCATTCACTCATCAGACCAGGCCTGGCGGCCCGCGACCCGGCCTAGGTCCTGGCGTCGCGGCCCGCGAGGCCATCATCAGATCAGAAAAGGTTTCAGCTCGTTTTCTTTGGCGGGATTTGTGTTTGTTTGAAGTTTAAACTCGTCTTTAGCAATTAATACCCAACTACAACCAACCCTAACCCTTCCCTATAAAAACCAAGTATTATCCAAGCATTTTGCATTTTTCTAATCACTCACAACTCTCTCTAATCACTCTCAAACTTCCTAAATTCGCAACTGATTGCAGAAGTTCGGACAGAATCATACTACTTCACTAAAGTGAGCATAACTCACTCGTTTCTTGTCCGTTTCAGTTGATTCTTTTTCCTACATGCTTGGATTAACCCTAGCAACGTTTCCATAGGTTTTCCCTGGAAAACCAGAGCCTAGAACGTCGCCAAAAGGGCTCCAAAGTTGAATGACTTTTCTGTTCTTGATTCAAACTTTGATAAACTTGAGGAAACTCATCTCAAACCTATGTCCTAATGCTTATAACCACATCTATGGTTAGTTAAGCTTAAAAACAAGGTTGAGACATGTAAAATCAGAGATGTAAACCTCACAAACTTTCTATTTTATTCAAGGGTTTAACCCACAAGTGATGTTCAAGCTTAAGACTTGATGATTGTATGAATTAGGATTAGCTTGGGCTATCCTACTTGAAAATCCACACATTGCTTGATGTTTTCTCATAGATTAGTTTTTCATATTCTATTGTTTCTTGTAAGTTCATGACCCTCCTTGAATGTTCATAACATTAAGTGTAGTGGTGAACATATAGAGGTACCTAAATGAAAGACTTGTTCTTCCTACCTCCTACATGACTTCTATGACACAAATGAGGTTCCTAAATGGAGTATTCATACTCCTACCTCATGCTTGAACTATTGGACTTACTAACATATTACATAACCTATCTAATACTTATATATATATATATATAGGACAAAGATCCGTTAGGAACCACCCTTTATTGCGAGAACCAGTGTGAACACAAACAGTAATACCTAAAAAAATCTAAAAAACACCCAAAAATTTTTTTTTTTATTTTTTTACTATTTTTTATATAAAAATCGCTACTTTTAGTATCCAAAAAAAAAAAATTTTTTTTTTGGCTACTAAAAGTAGCGATTTGAACATAAAAAATAGTAAAAAATAAAAAAAATTTAGATTTTTTTTTATTTTTTTTTTTGATTTTTTTAGATTTTTTAGGTTTTTTGGGGGTTTAGTTTTTAGCATTTTAGCTTGTGGGGGGGGGGGGTGGGGGGGGGGGGGGTTTAGGTTTTTTGGGGTGGGGGAGGGGGGTTTAGGTTTTTTTTGGGGGGGGGGGGGTGGGGTGGGGGGGGGTTAGGTTTTTTTTAGGTTTTTTGAGGGTTTTAGTTTTTAGCATTTAGCTTTGGGGGGGGGGGGTTAGGTTTTGGGGGGGTGGTAGGTTTTTTTTTGGGGGGGGGGGGGTGGGGGGGTTTAGGTTTTTGGGGGGTGGGGGGGTGGGGGTTAGGTTTTTGTTAGGGTTTTTTTAGCTATTTTAGCTTGTGTTCACATTGGTTCTCGCGGTTCTCGCAATAAAGGTGGTTCTCGCATGAACCTTACCCTATATATATATATATATACACACTATATTCGAATCTTTGATGATGAATTTGTGTTCATTCTTCAAAGTACTAGATTACATCATCTAAGACCTAATCTTTACTCCACCGTTATACTCCAATACTCATACACCTTGTTTCTTCGTGTAGAAGGACTTGGTGTTCCAACCTCCCACAACAACAACTCTCTCGCGGATTTATCAAGTGTAAGCTTGCAAAACCGTGAGTACACTTGACCCATTTACCTTTAAAAACACTTTGGGTTGTAACATGTTATTATACAAACTTCAAACTCACACACTTAAAACATACTTTATGATCTCAATCCATTATACATGCTACTTGTTTACTTAGGCTCATGCTAGATTTTACATGCTTTATGTCATTAACTTTGCTAAGCCCTCAACTTAACATATATAGCACTATAGGAGTAGCACACCACCCGTCAGGGTCTTGTTAAGTCTTTATTCTAAAACAGTCTCGTTACTTTTGTGGCGAGGGATGCTAAATACTAGTGGATACTTGGGTTTGACGTATTGTTATGCATGCTAGTTACCTTGTTTACAAATTACCATGTGGATTCGTGAAAATGCTTTTATACTTATTTAAACCTTGTGTACTCGTCTTTGCTTTTGCGTTGAACTTTATTTTAAACATGTTACAGGTTGAGGATGATGAATGCTATGAAATGAAGTAGCGACGATGCTTAGATACACATATAGACGTGCTAGGTTTAATATGTTGTATCAAATTTTGTTATTGTTATGTTTTGAACATGTTATTTGAAATTTATATAATGTTTGACAATTTGGGATTATGAAATGAAACGGGTTTATTAAATATTGTCACAAACGGGTTTATTAGGTGGTACTATGGATCAGTTAACCACTTGGAATAGATGTAATTTTGAGATTTAATGACAGGATATGGGTTCCTGTGTTTGGTTGACTCAGAGATTTAATTCTTGAAGAATCCCATAAGTCCAAATACTCGATGCATCCTGGTGGAGACAAGATGTATCAAGATTTGAAGAATGATTATTGGTAGATGGGTATGAAGAAATCCATTGCCACCTGTGTGGCTAAGTATCTGACATGTTCACAAGTTAAAGCCGAACATCAAAAACTGTTGGGACTTTTACAACAATTAGAGTTACCCAAATGGAAATGGGAAATGGTAACCATGGATTTTATTACTAAGCTTCCTAGAACAAGTCGTGGGAATGATGCTATTTGCATTATATTGATTGACTAAGTCAGCACCTTTTATGCCAATCAAAGAAAATTAGCTAAGTTATACGTTGACAACATTGTATCTCTTCATGGAGTAGCATTGACAATCGTATTTGATAGAGATAGTCGGTATACATCCCATTATTGGGAGAGTTTTCAAAATGCTCTGGTACACAATTGAATAACAGTATAGCTTGCCATTCTCAGATAGACGGTCAAAGTGAGCATACCATTAATACTTTGGAAGACATGCTTAGAGCATGTGTCATTGACTTAGGTGGCAGTTGGGATGACCACCTACCATTAATAGAATTCTCCTATAATAATAGCTACCACACTAGTATTAAGGCCGCGTCGTTTGAAGCATTGTAAGGGAGAAGTGTAGAACTCCCGTATTTGGGCAGAAGTTGGAGAAAGTCAATTGTAAGTCGGTGACAAAGAATTACGCTAACAAGAGAAGAAAACCACTCAAATTCTAAGTCGGTGACAAAGTCATATTAAAAGTATCACCTTGGAAAGGTGTTATGAGATTTGGGAATAAGGTAAGCTAAGCACACGGTACATTAGAACCTTTGAGATAATAAAATGTGTCGGTACCATCGCTTATAAGCTCAGAATTCCATAAGAGCTTAGCGGTGTACACGATGTAGTCCGCATTACAAACTTAAAGAAATGTTTGGTCGATGAATCTTTAGCAATGCCTCATCACGAGGTACAAATTGTTGAGAAACATCGCTTCACTAAAAAACTTTGTCGATCCTCGACAAGTTAAAAAGCTTCGCAAAAAGAAAATCCCGATTGTGAAAGTCAAATGGGATTCCCATTGTGGTCCTAAGTACACTTGGGAATTAGAATCCAATATGGGACAAACATACCCTCAACTATTTGAACAAAAATCTCGAGGACGAGATTTCTTTAAGAGGTATGAAAGTGTTACCCTAATATTTATTGTTCATATCCTAAGGTGACACGAGATTTCTTTTTTTTTTTCTTTCATGATGCTTTCCCTAACCAAGAGGCAATCCGGCTGTAGAGTCGCTATCCCCAACCCAGATTACTTAAGCTTCGGTACTTTTTTTTTTCTTTTCTTTGCACTGTCGATTTCACACACCCTAGCGGTAATCCGGCTGTAGAGTCGCTATCCCCAACCCAGACTACATAGAAATGTGCTACTTTCATTCAGTTTCTAGCTCATCAGTTTTTTTTCTTTTTTTTTTCCATGATCAAAAATTCTAACGATTTTAACTTATAACTGTGTCCCTTATACTCTTATTGGCAGTTTCAATTCCCATATCTCCCAGGCGAAAACCCACTAGCAGACCGACAATTAAGGTATATTAACTCACAGGGACTTAAAACCAAACCCTGGCCTATCCACATATCCCTAACTAGACGCAAGCTCGATTTAATTAATCTCATATTATTATTATTCGAACCCAAGCAAAAACTCATCTTTTCTATCATTTTCCGTTTTAATATTTGCAAACTTCTTTATTCAAAAGACATTTTCTAGTTTTTTCTTTTTTTTTTTTTGGATTTTTGATTTGATTTTTTTTTAATTTTTTTTTTTTGTATTTTTCAAATTTTTATGACTCAAGACTCTACTAACTAGATAGTAAACGATAGTTTCCCATCCCCACACTTAAACTCTACATTGCCCTCAATGTAGGATGGAAACCGACTCAAAAGACTAAAATAAATAAGAAATAAAAAGACTAAGGGCATAAATGGAAAGGACTTAGCTGGTTAATAACAACGCGTATGCTTCAAATCTCTCGTCCAATCCAGCTCGATCGTATAGCATTTTGGTCGCGATCGGCTTTGACTCTAACTGGTATACTTGGTAAATGCTTGATATTCGAAAAGCAGCTCTAAAATCACCCGAATGGAGATTGAGTACGGGTGGTACATATCAAACCTGCATAAACAAAAACAAACAAAAACCAAAGCAGTACCGACTCTCAACAAAATATGACTCAAAATACAAACTCTACAAACTACCAAAAATCCACCAAATAAATAAATTTAACAAACTCTACAAAACCTCCCCACACTTGAATTTAACCAGGAGGCCCTATCTAACCCATTTAATTCCACCCGGTCCCCAAAAGTAGTTAAACATCTAATAGTGGAATAATAAAATAATTTAAAATTTTGAAACGGGTAAGACCACCAGAATTTATACTTACCTGGAAGAAACCGGATGCGCGGCATGTAGCGATAAGAGCGGTCGTGGTTGCACTTTAATTGCTCCATTTTCTGTTTCGCCCATCTTTCGACCCAGAACCATCTCCGGTTTCCAGGTTCTTTCTTTCTTGCCCTCTCCCGTGGCCTTGAATCTTCAGTTACCCCTACCACGGGCCAGCTATGGTGTCCTTCCTCTTCCACCATTCCCTCTAATTCCTTGGGAAGATCCCAACACTTAATTTCTACGTGCGGTGTGGGTTCACTTATTTTCTCAGGTTTATCTTCTAGTAGGGCTTCTAAATTTGCTAAATCACCTAATGGATGGAATTCCCTTACTTGTTCTGATTCTGATAAACCTTCTAACTCCCCTAAAAACTCATTTTCCCAACTAAACACTTTTTTCTCTACCTCAACTTCTACCTCATCATCAAACAGACTACCTAAGGAATCTCCTAAATCTAATTCCTCTTCAACATCTACTTCCTTAACTAATGATTCCGGGTAGACTTGCCACTCGTCTACTTCTTCCTCGTCATCTGAATCACTCTCTCTCACTATCCCGCAATTAGCCACCTGCATCGTAATCTCCTCTTTTTCACAGCCAAAATCAATGATGCCCTTATTCTCAATTTCTATTACTTCTTCTAATCTCCTAGACATTTCTTCTATTGAACATTGAATGTCTGAGAGTATAGACTCGTGATTTTGAAATAGGACTTCATGTTCTTGAATCATTTTCTGAGTAGTCTCATCCGTAGCTACTAGTTGAGCTAACAACCCCATTATCCTATCCAGCTGGTCCTGCTCATTTACTCCAAAATTTTGCTGTTGAGGCTGCTGATACGGCTCCTCATACTGGCACGAGGAATACTCCTGTGAAAAATATAGATGTGGCTGCACAAAGGAGTTAGTATAATAATCTACAGAGGACCCCTCATATTGTGGGCATTTAACTGTAAAATGGGGTCCTCCACAAATTTCACACATATTTCCTAGACTCAATATGAATAAAATAAAATAAAAACAAAACAAAACTAAAAGACACGGACAATTAGACTCCTACGACTCAATATACAAAAGCAAGTAGCACGTATGATGTCAATTAAGTCCAGATAAAGTAATCAACGCAATTGCCAAAGAGTCCCCGGCAGCGGCGCCAAAAACTTGATGTGCTAAAAGTGGTCTAATTAAACTAACTAATTCTAACCCTAAATTAGACACTCTAAGCTTTAAATTTATAAACATAGACTCGATCTAAAACTAAACCACGCAACCGGCAAGTGTACCGATCAATGCAGTATAGCTACAGTAAGTCCGAGTATCGAACCCACGAGACTCTCTAATTACGCTAATTAGACTCTATCTAGACCTAGACTGACACAGACTCTAACTGTTTAATTGGTTTGGGGGGGGGGGTACGGAAAAAACTAAGGAAATCTATATTAACCTACTAAATTAACTAAAGCTAGACTAAAGACGAATGAAGGCTAAGGGCTTTTCTTATATGGAGAGCGAGACCACCTAGACAAGAATCCTAGATTACTTTTAAAGAATTACCGATAAAGTTAAATGCATGAATTATGGAACCGGGATCTTAAAGTACTAAACCTATTAAGAACCAACTAAGCCCCTCGACCCTTCTTAAGGAGAAACCTGTGGAACTACCTAGGCCGTTAATCCTACCGGTTATTAGACGCCTTTCCAGTTGTCTAATTATTGTGTAAGTACCCTAATGTTGACCTACTCTTTTCCAATCATAGATCTAGGGTAGTTTGAATTAATTAACTTGACTTGATAGACTAATAAAACCGACAGGTCAACTAAGACACGACCTTTTCCAATGACTATCTAAAGCAATTCGTCGGGTAAGACCTACCAATAGCCCCTCACTTTCCAGGTATTAGGACTAGCAGAACACTAAAACCTAGCAAATTACTAACAATTACTTCTAGGGGTTACCGGCGGATTCTCCCTAAAGAGTTAAGATTTCTTACGTGATATAGACACTCACCAAAATCCTAAACCCTAGTATGACTCTATGTTGTGATATAGACCGTCACTACGAATCATACGAAGCAAATGACAATAATAAACCAAGTTAAAGTACGCATATACATCAAATCAATTAACTAAACCTTTTACTAAACACAATCAATCCATAATATTCATGCAAATAACGAAAAAGGTAAAAACTTTATTCAATCCATTCAACTAAGTGTAGGTGGTTTAAATGTTTAGCCAAGCATGGTTTTAAAAACAAATAAACAAAGTCTCAAACAAGAATTCATCAAAGTTAAAACAAGAAACTATAAAATAAAAGAAATTGTAAGGTAGAACCCGTAAATTCCTTAACTTCCAAGCTTCTCCCTTTAATCCCAATGATTCTCTAGCGTTGAACCCTTTGCAAATTATCTCTAAATTTTCGTCCACGGCTGACTTCCTGCGTCTCCCTCTTTTTTTTTTCTAATATATTAGCAGCCGCCTCCCTTAAAAACTTGGGAACCCTCTAATAATTATGACAGCCTTTGTGGTATTATCAAAACGATGCAAGGCCCAAAGTCACTATTTTCCTATAATTCGCTGGGTTGGCATGATTTTCACAGCCCGCTATGGGCTCAACCGAAATATTGATTTTCTTTTATTCGTCCAGGATGTAGCCTTCCATCCAAGTAAATAATATATGGCTTTCTTTTTTTTTAATAGATGTCACCATCCTCTTCTTTTAATAATAATGTCGCTGTCAATAATCATCATATATATGGCAGCTCTTTTCCATGTGTATATTGGGTATTTTAGCAGCTCAAACTTCATGCGACAGAAAATAGCTGTAATTTTTATTCGGTCTCTGGTATTCCACTCTGCCCAACTGGTTGGTCATTTCCATATTACTCGTTTTTGCTCCATTTGCACCAGGACCTGACCCAACACAAAATAATATAATATAACACTAAAACTAAATAAAAACAAATAAAACTTATACAAAAAAAATACAATTTACACGGGACAAATATGTATATTTTACCCTACATCAAATATCCCCACACTTAACCTTTTTTCGTCCCCGAAAAAGACTTATGCAAACGGAATCAGAGACAAATAATTACTCGGGTCAAAAGCATATGTATATTTTATTAAAACCAAAGCTTACGTTAGCCGCGATTGCGAATATACTTGTCCCTTTAAACCCTAATCCGGTCTCGAGCCCTTATCATGTGAATTTAATTTAAGTGCGGTCAATCTACCTAGGGTCTCACGCTAGAATTTACAGTCCACCTACTCCCGCCTCAAGCTTATAGGACTAAAGGAACGATCACTGGACCAATTCACAACCGTCTTATATCAAAACCAAGAGAGTTTACAATCAATTTTTTTTCTTTTTCCCTTTTTTTCCGCTTTTCTTTCTTTTTTTATCTTTCATGAGCGTAGACGATGCTTTCCCTAACCAAGAGGCAATCCGGCTGTAGAGTCGCTATCCCCAACCCAGATTACTTAAGCTTCGGTACTTTTTTTTTCTTTTCTTTGCACAGTCGATTTCACACACCCTAGCGGTAATCCGGCTGTAGAGTCGCTATCCCCAACCCAGACTACATAGAAATGTGCTACTTTCATTCAGTTTCTAGCTCATCAGTTTTTTTTTTCTTTTTTTTTTCCATGATCAAAATTCTAACGATGTTAACTTATAATTGTGTCCTTTATACTCTTATTGGCAGTTTCAATTCCCATATCTCCCAGACGAAAACCCACTAGCAGACCGACAATTAAGGTATATTAACTCAAAGGGACTTAAAACCAAACCCTGGCCTATCCACATATCCCTAACTAGACGCAAGCTCGATTTAATTAATCTCATATTATTATTATTCGAACCCAAGCAAGAACTCATCTTTTCTATCATTTTCCGTTTTAATATTTGCAAACTTCTTTATTCAAAAGACATTTTCTAGTTTTTTCTTTTTTTTTTTTTGGATTTTTGATTTGATTTTTTTTTAATTTTTTTTTTTGTATTTTTCAAATTTTTATGACTCAAGACTCTACTAACTAGACAGTAAACGATAGTTTCCCATCCCCACACTTAAACTCTAGATTGCCCTCAATGTAGGATGGAAACCGACTCAAAAGACTAAAATAAATAAGAAATAAAAAGACTAAGGGCATAAATGGAAAGGACTTAGCTGGTTAATAACAACGCGTATGTTTCAAATCTCTCGTCCAATCCAGCTCGATCGTATAGCATTTTGGTCGCGATCGGCTTTGACTCTAACTGGTATAATTGGTAAATGCTTGATATTCGAAAAGCAGCTCCAAAATCACCCGAATGGAGATTGAGTACGGGTGGTACATATCAAACCTGCATAAACAAAAACCAAAGCAGTACCGACTCTCAACAAAATATGACTCAAAATACAAACTCTACAAACTACCGAAAATCCACCAAATAAATAAATTTAACAAACTCTACAAAACCTCTCCACACTTGAATTTAATCAGGAGGCTTTTCCTTGATCTGGACCCTATCTAACCCATTTAATTCCACCCGGTCCTTAAAAGTAGTTAAAAATCTAATAGTGGAATAATAAAATAATTTAAAATTTTGAAACGGGTCAGACCACCAGAATTTATACTTACTTGGAAGAAACCGGATGCGCGGCATGTAGCGATAAGAGCGGTCGTGGTTGCACTTTAATTGCTCCATTTTCTGTTTCGCCCATCTTTCGACCCAGAACCATCTCCGGTTTCCAGGTTCTTTCTTTCTTGCCCTCTCCCGTGGCCTTGAATCTTCAGTTACCCCTACCACGGGCCAGCTATGGTGTCCTTCCTCTTCCACCATTCCCACTAATTCCTTGGGAAGATCCCCACACTTAATTTCTACGTGCGGTGTGGGTTCACTTATTTTCTCGGGTTTATCTTCTAGTAGGGCTTCTAAATTTGCTAAATCACCTAATGGATCGAATTCCCTTACTTGTTCTGATTCTGATAAACCTTCTAACTCCCCTAAAAACTCATCTTCCCAACTAAACACTTTTTTCTCTACCTCAACTTCTACCTCATCATCAAACAGACTACCTAAGGAATCTCCTAAATCTAATTCCTCTTCAACATCTACTTCCTTAACTAATGATTCCTGGTAGACTTTCCACTCGTCTACTTCTTCCTCGTCATCTGAATCACTCTCTCTTACTATCCCGCAATTAGCCACCTGCATCGTAATCTCCTCTTCTTCACAGCCAAAATCAATGATGCCCTTATTCTCAATTTCTATTACTTCTTCTAATCTCCTAGACATTTCTTCTATTGAACATTGAATGTCTGAGAGTATAGACTCGTGATTTTGAAATAGGACTTCATGTTCTTGAATCATTTTCTGAGTAATCTCATCCGTAGCTACTAGTTGAGCTAACAACCCCATTATCCTATCCAGCTGGTCCTGCTCATTTACTCCAAAATTTTGCTGTTGAGGCTGCTGATACGGCTCCTCATACTGGTACGAGGAATACTCCTGTGAAAAATATAGATGTGGCTGCACAAAGGAGTTAGTATAATAATCTACAGAGGACCCCTCATATTGTGGGCATTTAACTGTAAAATGGGGTCCTCCACAAATTTCACACATATTTCCTAGACTCAATATGAATAAAATAAAATAAAAACAAAACAAAACTAAAAGACACGGACAATTAGACTCCTACGACTCAATATACAAAAGCAAGTAGCACGTATGATGTCAATTAAGTCTAGATAAAGTAATCAACGCAATTGCCAAAGAGTCCCCGGCAGCGGCGCCAAAAACTTGATGTGCTAAAAGTGGTCTAATTAAACTAACTAATTCTAACCCTAAATTAGACACTCTAAGCTTTAAATTTATAAACTTAGACTCGATCTAAAACTAAACCACGCAACCGGCAAGTGTACCGATCAATGCAGTATAGCTACAGTAAGTCCGAGTATCGAACCCACGAGACTCTCTAATTACGCTAATTAGACTCTATCTAGACCTAGACTGACACAGACTCTAACTGTTTAATTGGTTGGGGGGGGTACGGAAAAAACTAAGGAAATCTATATTAACCTACTAAATTAACTAAAGCTAGACTAAAGACGAATGAAGGCTAAGGGCTTTTCTTATATGGAGAGCGAGACCACCTAGACAAGAATCCTGGATTACTTTTAAAGAATTACCGATAAAGTTAAATGCATGAATTATGGAACCGGGATCTTAAAGTACTAAACCTATTAAGAACCAACTAAGCCCCTCGACCCTTCTCAAGGAGAAACCTGTGGAACTACCTAGGCCGTTAATCCTACCGGTTATTAGACGCCTTTCCAGTAGTCTAATTATTGTGTAAGTACCCTAATGTTGACCTACTCTTTTCCAATCATAGATCTAGGGTAGTTTGAATTAATTAACTTGACTTGATAGACTAATAAAACCGACAGGTCAACTAAGACACGACCTTTTCCAAGGACTATCTAAAGCAATTCGTCGGGTAAGACCTACCAATAGCCCCTCACTTTCCAGGTATTAGGACTAGCAGAACACTAAAACCTAGCAAATTACTAACAATTACTTCTAGGGGTTACCGGCCGATTCTCCCTAAAGAGTTAAGATTTCTTACGTGATATAGACACTCACCAAAATCCTAAACCCTAGTATGACTCTATGTTGTGATATAGACCGTCACTAAGAATCATACGAAGCAAATGACAATAATAAACCAAGTTAAAGTACGCATATACATCAAATCAATTAACTAAACCTTTTACTAAACACAATCAATCCATAATATTCATGCAAATAACGAAAAAGGTAAAAACTTTATTCAATCCATTCAACTAAGTCTAGGTGGTATAAATGTTTAGCCAAGCATGGTTTTAAAAACAAATAAACAAAGTCTCAAACAAGAATTCATCAAAGTTAAAACAAGAAGCTATAAAATAAAAGAAATTGTAAGGTAGAACCCGTAAATTCCTTAACTTCCAAGCTTCTCGCTTTAATCCCAATGATTCTCTAGCGTTGAACCCTTTGCAAATTATCTCTAAATTTTCGTCCACGACTGACTTCCTGCGTCTCCCTCTTTTTTTTCTAATATATTAGCAGCCGCCTCCCTTAAAAACTTGGGAACCCTCTAATAATTATGACAGCCTTTGTGGTATTATCAAAACGATGCAAGGCCCAAAGTCACTATTTTCCTATAATTCGCTGGGTTGGCATGATTTTCACAGCCCGCTATGGGCTCAACCGAAATATTGATTTTCTTTTATTCGTCCAGGATGTAGCCTTCCATCCAAGTAAATAATATATGGCTTTCTTTTTTTTTTTAATAGATGTCACCATCCTCTTCTTTTAATAATAATGTCGCTGTCAATAATCATCATATATATGGCAGCTCTTTTCCATGTGTATATTGGGTATTTTAGCAGCTCAAACTTCATGCGACAGAAAATAGCTGTAATTTTTATTCGGTCTCTGGTATTCCACTCTGCCCAACTGGTTGGTCATTTCCATATTACTCGTTTTTGCTCTATTTGCACCAGGAGGACCTGACCCAACACAAAATAATATAATATAACCATGGTTGTAAAACAAGGTTTCCAAGGCCGAGTACTCCCCGAGTAGTCGCTACAAGGTAGGTTGCCGAGGCGACTTTCTCTAACTCCGCCTAATTACTCGGAATCGATCAAACGCAGTCAAACTCGGCCAAAATCGGATCTAGTAGGTCAATTCGAGGCGAGTTTGACTTAAAAAATAATAAAACATAATTTATATGACTATCATATTAAATAATGAATATCATTTTCACGTATTTTGTTATAAATATTAGTAAATTTATGTTATTAGACATATATTTAATTTCCGGAAACTAATTTCTTTATAATTTAACATGTCCGAGTACTCCCCGAGTACTCTCTGCCTATGCCGAGTACTCTCAACTCCCCGGTCGACCGACTAGGGAGCGCCTAGCGACTTTTGCAACCATGAATATAACACTAAAACTAAATAAAAACAAATAAAACTTATACAAAAAATATACAATTTACACAGGACAAATATGTGTATTTTACCCTACATCACACACCTAGGTCAAGTTAAGGTAGTTTAAATTTATATGGTTGAAATAAGATGTTAAGCTCATTTAATTTAAAAGGGGTCATGCAATCCCGTCACAAAAGATAAGAAACCAAGAATTAGTAAAGGATAAACACATTAAATAAGATAAAAATACTATATTAATAGGATTAACTAATCAAAGTTCTTGAGAAGACATAGAGATTACAACCGTATGAAACATTTTCACCAATGGCGATTAACACACTTCATGATCTTCAAGCTCTAGCTTAAGCGCAAGTTTAAAGTGTCTCTCAACCATTTACTACATATGTTTAGTGAACTAATCTAACGATGCCTTAGTCTTAACATGGATGATCAAAGGTAGGATGTAGGATCCTAAATTTGGAGAGGCCTCGTTCAGTATGAAGGCCTTCCCTAGGGATCAACCTCTCACTTCTAATAAAAGGGGGCTTAGGAAGCATCTTGATCTTGGCATACTTGGTTATTGATTAGGCAAGCTCCATGAATCATCCACACTTTTTATAAGGGACTAGAGCCTTCAAAGGTAGAGAACAAGGCCTTAGAGGCATAAGTCTATCAGCCTTGGGACTATAGCACGACAAGGAACAAGAAAGCAAAGAAGGGCATGCCTCTAAATAGTGAATAAGGCCAATATTTATAGGATAATCAAAGGCAGGGGTGCACGGACGTGCCTATAGTGCACAATCGTGCCTTGTACTTGGCATCTTGATAGAAGCTTCGAGAATTTGTCCTTTCTGTCTCCCGAGGGTCTTGGGCATATGCGTGCCTCTCATGCACGGTCGTGCATGTTGAGCTGTCCCAAAAACGGTTGCAGGAGGTGTACTTTGTTCTTAAGCTTTTGTACTCTTCTTATTTGTCTTTTATGGATGGCACGACAGTGCTTGTTATGCACGGGCATGCCTTTCGTCATTCTTTCTTGCCCACGAAGTTGTTCTGATTCTTCCATAAGGTGAGCTAACGTAAGAGGCATGGCCATGCTTGGTTATGCATGGGGGTGCTTCTAGGAAATTTCGTATTTTCATCCATTTTTTCTTCTTTTTTAATTTTGGACCTGAAAAGGAACAATTTAGGTAGTGTTTCCTTTACGAGTTGCTTCAAAAGTGTTCATAAATGGGGGTGATTTCGTATTATAGTTGATGGTAGATTATAAACCCCACACTTAAAGTTTACTTGTCCTCAAGCAAACCACTCATTAAGATCTTTCAAATTGGTAGAAAAAGGTTTCGATTCAATGAGTTGTTTAAGTGTTTGTGAAGAACTGGATAAATATGACTTGACTACTCAAACTTGTCTTATGCTTAAGGTCGTACTTCTTGGGGTGAAGCTCGGAGGGTAGGTATTCTCTTCTTTTGTAGTTATGTTGGCTTTTGCCGTTAATTTGTTCCTTTTGTACATTTAAGCTCTTTTAATCCTAAAAATCAAAAGTATAAAAAGATACACACTTTTTCCAACATTAGTACATAAAAGGGTTGATTTTATACCTTATTTGATATAATTTATGTGTTGCATTTTGTGCATATTAAATACCTTGTCTTCAATAGTTTCTCTAATCCAGTGATAGCTTACATCAATATGTTTTGTTCTTTTGTGAAACATAGAATTCTGCGGTAGAAGGATTAGGTGGTACTGTGGATCAGTTAACCACTTGGAATAGATGGAATTTTGAGATTTAATGACAGGATATGGGTTCCTGTCTTTGGTTGACTCGATGCATCCTGGTGGAGACAAGATGTATCAAGATTTGAAGAATGATTACTGGTAGATGGGTATGAAGAAATCCATTGCCACCTGTGTGGCTAAGTATATGACATGTTCACAAGTTAAAGCCGAACATCAAAAACTGTTGGCACTTTTACAACAATTAGAGTTACCCAAATGGAAATGGGAAATGGTAACCATGGATTTTATTACTAAGCTTCCTAGAACAAGTCGTGGGAATGATGCTATTTGCATTATATTGATTGACTAAGTCAGCACCTTTTATGCCAATCAAAGAAAATTAGCTAAGTTATACGTTGACAACATTGTATCTCTTCATGGAGTAGCATTGACAATCGTATTTGATAGAGATAGTCGGTATACATCCCATTATTGGGAGAGTTTTCAAAATGCTCTGGTACACAATTGAATATCAGTATAGCTTGCCATTCTCAGATAGATGGTCAAAGTGAGCATACCATTAATACTTTGGAAGACATGCTTAGAGCATGTGTCATTGACTTAGGTGGCAGTTGGGATGACCACCTACCATTAATAGAATTCTCCTATAATAATAGCTACCACACTAGTATTAAGGCCGCGTCGTTTGAAGCATTGTAAGGGAGAAGTGTAGAACTCCCGTATTTGGGCAGAAGTTGGAGAAAGTCAATTGTAAGTCGGTGACAAAGAATTACGCTAACAAGAGAAGAAAACCACTCAAATTCTAAGTCGGTGACAAAGTCATATTAAAAGTATCACCTTGGAAAGGTGTTATGAGATTTGGG
This sequence comes from Helianthus annuus, assembly GCF_002127325.2. Classification (NCBI taxonomy): domain Eukaryota; kingdom Viridiplantae; phylum Streptophyta; class Magnoliopsida; order Asterales; family Asteraceae; genus Helianthus; species Helianthus annuus. The sequence goes on along the minus strand of NC_035436.2, from coordinate 40,627,416 downwards.
AATAAGGTAAGCTAAGCACACGGTACATTGGAACCTTTGAGATAATAAAATGTGTCGGTACCATCGCTTATAAGCTCAGAATTCCATAAGAGCTTAGCGGTGTACACGATGTAGTCCGCATTACAAACTTAAAGAAATGTTTGGTCGATGAATCTTTAGCAATGCCTCATCACGAGGTACAAATTGTTGAGAAACATCGCTTCACTAAAAAACTTTGTCGATCCTCGACAAGTTAAAAAGCTTCGCAAAAAGAAAATCCCGATTGTGAAAGTCAAATGGGATTCCCATTGTGGTCCTAAGTACACTTGGGAATTAGAATCCAATATGGGACAAACATACCCTCAACTATTTGAACAAAAATCTCGAGGACGAGATTTCTTTAAGGGGTATGAAAGTGTTACCCTAATATTTATTGTTCATATCCTAAGGTGACACGTGTCTAAAGACCCTCCATATAATTCAGTATATAGAAAAGGATGGGTTAGAATCGTCGAAAAGGGAAAATACGATGTCGAGGGGCTGGAGCTGACAAAATCCAAACTTTTGTTTTTCTGGAGGTCCTTGCCGACCGTATTGATAACCCCTTGTGGTCCGCAAGGGGTATTTAAATAAAGTTGTGCACAGACGGTCCTCACGGACCATATGAGATATCCCTTGATGTCCGCAAGAAATCCCTAACAGCAGATAATCGTTGGCATCAACATTTTGCCACCTCTCTTCAATTTTTGCCACTCTTGATCCGGTATTGTCACATCTTGGGATAATAATCTCATTCCTAAAGCTCCAAGGACACTTATCTTGATTTCCTTAAACTCCCTTGGCTATTAATAGCCCGTTAATCATCTCATTTCTTCACACCAACTCTAAAAACAAACAAACTACTAGTGAATAGTTATACTTTTTGCATTCAAGCCTTTCCTTTGTTCGTCTGAAGAAGTTCTCTAAAGCTAGTAAGTCCTCCTCCCTTAGCTCTTTCATTAGCAACTAGATTTATAGTTTAATTTTGTTCAAAAGTCTGGAATTGTTAACAGTTTGACTTTTCTCTTTGACCTTTGGTTCTGACCGCTTTGGTCAACCAGTTTTAAAGTAAACTCAACCAAATGGTCTTCATAATGTAGTGAATAAAATCCTACATTCACATTGTGTGATCATCATGTCTAAGTGGGTCAAAATGATAAGTCAAACCTAGAATTCTATAAAGTCAAAACTCAGATTTGTATAATTATCGGCAAATGAAATTTTAAGCATTATAATCTAATGATTTGACACGAATGCTATTTGAACAACATAACAAAAACATGTTATAACGAACCTATTTAACCATCCAAACCCATATTCGCGCAAACGACTTGTTCAAATGGCATAAGTAAACAAGTCGTAACGGGTCAAAACCTTTTTAAAACACTTTAAATTAGAATGTAAGGTTATTTAACCATAACACGAGAGGTCCTTCACCCGTATGGTTATCAACCACATTCTATCCGATCAACGCTTAGTCTAGTAGAACCACGCTTAAATCTATGTTAACCAGTCAAGTCCAACGGACTTATAATGGCGAGTAAAACAATTCTAGTGGATAAGTATTCCCATTCGCTCCGGACTATAGAGCCCCCCAGAAATCGCACCATATGCTAATAAACTTTGAATTTGGTTGTACTACGATCCAAATACGCTGTGAGCACAGCTAGTATAGTTAAATGTTTTTAGCCACTTTTATTATAAAAACTTGGGATATGGTACAAAACCACTTGGTTCGAGTATTGCAATGGGCAAATGCTTTGAAAATATTGATAACCCGAGTTTAATCCGCATTGCCTGATTAACATAAAACATTTGGGGGTTAATAGTACCGTGCTCGGACGTCCTAATTCATTTATTGTAATGGCCAAGAAAGTGTGGGGTGTAGGCATACACCTGACATACACAAAAATATATTGTGTGTATATAAATCAAAAGCCGGTTTTGAACACTAGATACCGAATGTGGCATACATGCAAATCTTGTAACAAGAAAATCCCAATGGCTCGCAAATGATTTAAATATTTTACAAATGAGTCGACCGGCGAAAGCTGGCATATTTTTTATCATTAACTACAGAGATGATGAAACTCAATAGTAGGCTGGATAAGGCTCGGTTAAAAACCTTTGGAATTTGCAACTCCATGTCAAAAGACCTATGGTGTCTCGAAATCCATTTTATTTAGATCATACCTTTGGGATACTTTTATGGAATATTTGACACTATAAAGTTTTAATATAATTAGGCAATTTTCAATACTTTTATTTTAATATATAAACTCCGTCTACTTCCGCTGCATTGTGAAACTGATATACAACTGTCACATCCAAACCCCACATCCGGGGTCACTGGCAAAACGTGGTGTGACACATTATTTCTGTATTACTATATGTAGTTCATTTTAGATGAGTAGAATTATAAACTTACAACAATGTCAATTCAACAACCAATTTAATGGATTGAAATTTAACGATGTTGGGTTATTAGTTATCTATATCTATTATTGTTGTTGTTAAAACACAACTCTTGGGCTAATATTTTAGTTTTCACGCAATATTAAGACACGATATAAAGACGGTATTAAGATGCTCGATATTACGACCATACGATATATGGGTTATAAACTGAAATCTTGAAACTTAATACACGAGACACTATCACACTATATATTAAGACAATGTACGATATATTGGTTATAAAATGAAATATTGAAATTTAATTCTCCATTATTCTAACCTGAAGACGGATCTCTACCTTCCCTTCAATATAGCGGTCGTTTAACCTTCTAATATTCGATACATTCATCTTGAAATATTATTATTGTAGTTTTTAACAATAAACTTTAAGTTCTCCATCCTTTTGTTATTATTTTAGATTTGTTATACATTTATATTTTAGACTAAATTGCATAAATCAACCTTTATGTTATACCTAAACTGCACTTCATACATTTCACTATGAAATCGGCAAAACCCAACCTTTATGTTCATGTTTTGTAACGTTCTATAACCTTTACAACTAACGTCGTTCAAAAACTCAGTTAAGTTACCTCACATGCTTTGCATGTGAGGGTAATATGGTCTTTGATTACATAAAGGTTGATTTATGTAAAAATATTATTTAGAGTTAATTACATAGTTAATCCCTGTGGTTTGCACAAAATAACATACTTAGGTATTAATAGTTTAAAATCACCTTCTAGGGTATTAACTTTTCATTTTGTAACGTTTGGAGGTATTAACTTCTAGGGTATTAACATAGTTAGTGCTTGTGGTTGGCACAAAATAACAAACTAAGGAAATGATAGAATGTGATTTTAAACCTTGAAATAACGTTAATACCTCCAAATGTTACAAAATGAAAAGTTAATACCCTAGAATGTGATTTTAAACTTTTAGTACCTAAGTATGTTACTTTGTGCAAACCACATTGACTAACTATGTAACTAACTCTATTATTTATAACATAAAGGTTGATTTTTGCAAAAAAAAAAAATGTTATTATATATATAATAAAAAATTGTTTTTGCAAAACATTATTATTTGTTAATAATTATATATTTTTATATAAAAAGAATTAGTTTTAAATTTATTTTATAAAAATTTTGATTTTAATATTTTTATAAAGTAAATAATAATGACACAAGATAAATTACTTTTTATATAAAGTATAAATAAAACACAAATTCTTTTAAAATAAAGTTATTGTAATATCTGGAATATTTTTATAATTAAAACGGATTTTTTAAAACTACTCAAACTAAAAGATATTTTTTATGTATATGTAAGTATGTGTTTATAAAAAAATATTAGAGAAATTTATATCGATAAGATAAACTACTAAATTAATTTGACGTTTTAAGAAAATCATTAATAAACTCCGGTTAACAAATTCTAAATATATAATATGTAAATAATACAAATCCAATATTAAAAATATATATGAGTTTAAGACATTCTATTATTTCCTATTGCATTTGTATTAGTATTATTTATATATTATATATTTAGAATTTGTTTACTGAAATTTATTAAAGATTTTTTTAAACGTCAAATTAATTTATTAGTTTCTTTTATCAATATCAATTTGTCTAATATTTTTCTTTGTAAACGCATACTTACATATACATAAAAATACATTTTAGTTTGAGTAGTTTTAAAACGTCAGTTATAATATATATATATATATATATATATATATATATATATATATATAATCTGGATATTAGAATAAATTTATTTTAAAAGAATTTGTGTTTTAGTTATACTTGATATAAAAAGTAATTTATCTTGTCATTATTATTTACTTTATCAAAATATTAAAATCAGAATTTTTATAAATAAAATTTAAAACTATTTTTTATATATGTTTATATATATAAATATATATATAAATATATATAATTATTAACAAATAATAATGTTTTTGCAAAAAAAAATATTTTACTATATATATAATAACATTTTGCACAAATCAACCTTTATGTTATAAATAATCTTTTTACACAAATTCAATCTTTATGTTATAAAAGACCATAATATCCTCATATGCATAGCATGTGTAACTTAACTGAGTTTTTGGATGAAATTAGTTGTAAAGGTTACAGATTGTTAAAAAATATGAACATAAAGGTTGGATTTTGCCGATTTCATAGTGAAAGGTATCAAGTGCAGTTTAGGTATAACACAAAGGTTGATTATGCGTCTTAAATTTAGATAAGACTAAGGGTCTGTTTGGTATGGAGTAATGGAATGGACGAGTGAATGGAATGGACAAAGGAATGGAATGGGCAAGGGAATGAAATGGGTCATTGCCATTCCATGATCATGTTTGGTTAACCTATGAGAATGGAATAATACAATACTTTGTGTTGTTTGGTATGCAAAAATAAAAGACGAATGAATGGAATACAATTCATTGAAAATGACAACAATACCCTTATCTGAAAATAATGAAAAATTACTAGTTTTCACAAAATTTTCCATAAAAATTATAAAAATTTCCATTCATTTGAGGCCCCGACTGTTGTAATATGTTCCACATTTGAGCCAAGATCTTCGTCATCCGCATCATTATTTGTGTCAATAAACTCATCATCATCAAAAGGATCATATGCCATTTCTCTTCGAATAAAGTTATGCATAAGACAACATGCAAGTATAATTTTATTTTATGTTCAGATCGGATTGAAAGATGGGCTTCTAAGTATTGCCCATCTTTTCTTCAAAATGCCAAAACATCATTCGATGACATTCCTTGCTGAAGAGTGATTCATGTTGAAATACTCTTCGGGCATTTCCGGTTTATGTCCATTTAACCAAGTATTCAAATGATATCGTTGACCTCAGAATGGTGCAAGGAATCCCTCTCCGTTGGTGTACCCGGCATCAACAAGATAGTAGTTACCTTTAGGCACTTGCAATCCATTCTCTCGAATCATAGCACTACGAAGAATTCTACCATCAGCAGCAGATCCTTCCTAGCCTCGTAATACATAAATGAACTGCATGTCAGGGTGCAAGCAGCAAGTACGTTGGTTGTTATTTCTCGTTTTCGATTACGGTACCTCGACTTGTCTTCCTCTGGTACTTGTACACTTATATGTGTCCCATCTATTGCTCCTAAACATCCCTTGAACCATTTCCATCTTTCATCTGTTGAAGTTTCTAATATTGGCTCTGGCTTTTTAAAAAGTTCATTTTCCATCCGTATAACAACATTTAACACATTGTTGAAATGTTTACTAATAGTCTCTCCTGATCTGCGAAATTGAAACTTCGCTACTCGATTCTTCACACGGTGTGCCAAAACGTACAGGAAAATTGCAACCTGTTCATCTACTTGGAGATACTTAGTGGCCTTCAACTTTCCACCCCCCTCCAACATACTACAAAGTGTCACGAATGTTGCCCTAAACATTCGTAGTTGATTGATGAAGACATGTGTACACTAATCTATGCATATATTCTTTTCTCTCGGGGTAGAACACCTTGTAGCGAGGTCTAGTTAGACACATATCTAAACGTATACTTATAACTGTTTGAACTGCTCGAATATACCAAGTAACCATGTTTAGTATATGAAGCCACAACGCACAAAATGCGGCTAATTTCTTTTGTTTTTTCTGGTTGTTCAGTTTAAGTCTAGACATAATCGTAGTAGTATTCAATCCAAATGAGGTTTTTCCTGGTAATTATAACATGTACAGTTAATGGTTTGAAAACACTTAAATGGATAAAAAAATCGTAATAATGGTGACGCATTAGAGACATTCACCAGGTAATCAAATACACACACATTAGTATTTATGTGTTTACTCAATTCGATGGAGTTAGTGGCTAACTACTTAGCTGGTTAAGGACCGATATCCAATATTTTACCGCATTAACTACTTAGGTAGTAATGTCGATCCATCACGAAAAAGGTGGTTGATGCTGCTGGTAATTATCCTGGGACCTGGTTGGTTGGCTGTATTCATTTAAAATGAGGTCTCATTGAAGGAATAATTTGAAGAGCTATTATAGTAACAACCCGCTTTGACCCGAACCAATATGACACTTTATAAGTGTCATCTACATCAGAAGAAACTAGCATATTTGCTGATACAGATTCTTTATTAACTATTTGTGAACCTCAACGAAATGGGATATGAATCTTGTCGTTGTCAAGTGCACGAAAGCACTCTTTAAGACTGTCATATCCCATTTCGTGGAAGTAAACTAACTGAGTATATTGAAATAAACAGAGTTAAAAGTCTTTCAAAATGTGGAAAGTCCAAAAAAGATCAAGTTGGAAGTTCACAAACAGTTAATAAAGAATCTGCGCATCAGCAAATATGCTAGTTTCTTCTGATTAGATGACACTTACGAGCAACATCAAACACAATATGACCAGTCACCCAATAGCACACTCTCCAACATTCAGTCATTGGTCTTTCTAGTTTCTACCAACAAAAGCCTATCTAAACAAGCCTATTGAATTGATTTATTAACTAAAACTCAATAGAACTTCTTTTGTAGCTTTACATTTTTTAACAAGTCACCTCACAGTTAACAACATAAGTGGAAGCAATAATCATATAAGTTAAACCAAACACAAAGGCAACCCACAACTGTTCAAACAAAGATCAACACAACAATAAGGATGTAACAAACAAAACAATGATGAAAAGGGTTGCAACAAATAACATACCTTTTATGGTAAAGGTCCAACACCAGCAAGCACAAGTGATAATACAACTGTTATCTGCAAAAAAAATTATATGAAAAAAAAAAGATTCAGTTTTGACTAAAAAAAGATGAGACATTAAATTCTTGCATAAGCTTATTTTTAGGTTCGGGGTCGGTTCTTTTACTAAATAATAGACTTTTCAGGCTCGTGAGCTCGATAATTGAAGCTCGGGCTCGAGCTCGTGTACTAAATAAGCTTATTTTTAGGTCCGGGGTCGGCTCGATAAACAAACGAGCTTTTATTTTAGGTTCAAGCTCGACTCGGGCTTGATAAGGCTCGGCTTATTTGGAGCTTTTTCTTGAGCCGATCTCGAGTAGCTCGTGAGCCGCTCGGCTCTTTTGCACCCCTAGTTAAAACTCACAAAAAAAGAACCGGTAATTCAATAAATAGAAGCGAAATAGAATATAAAATATGAATCATCAAAACAGAACAACAAGAATCGTAATATGAAAAAGGAGCCTATGTCTTCAGGCAGGCAGACACAAGACCCTGAAAACTGTTTGTTTTTTTTAAAGAAGATCTGAAGAGTGCTTTTATTAGCTTAAAAACAAGCCTATATCTAACATCTTCACAAACAATCAGATCTTCAAAACCCATCTTCCTCCTCCTCTCTCTCCCTCTTTAAAACCCAGCACCACCACCACCTCCACCTCCCCTCCTTCCTTTCCTTGTTTCTCAGCCGCACACCCATCTTCCTCGCACACCCATCCCCTCCTCTGGTCTGACCTCCGGCAACCGTAGATGGATCCCGGCGCCCCTCCCTTTGGTCCGATAAGCACCCCCAAACCCCCTTATTCTTCTGCAAGCACCCACACCCCTCTCCAGCCGCTCGTTTTCCCCAATGATGGTACACAACGGCACATGGCAGCAAAAAGCCCGAAGATTTATAGAGAGAGTAAGAGGCGGAGAGAGAGAGAGAGAGAGAGAGAGAGAGAGAGAGAGCGACGATGATGAATGTTGCTGCTACTGCTACTGTTGATGTTGATGATGAGGCTGATGCCGGTGGTGGCCGACGGCGGCTGTAGCCGCCGGAAATGACGACATCAGAGAGACGGCTAAGGGCGGTGGTTCTCTAGGGCCGACTGTTTGTTCGATTGTAAAATGAAAATGCACACTTGTTTGTTGATTAGCTGAAATGGGGGTTTTGTATATAGCTTGATTGTAAAGGTTTTTTTTCGACGGGTTTGAGTGGTGGTGCTGGTGGTTTGGGCAGTGTAGTGGTGGTGGAGGTGGAGGTGGTGGTTGTATTATGGTTTTTTTATGTTATACAAACGATATCCAGTTTATAAAACAAACAGTATTATGTTGGCATTATGCGTTTGTATTTTGTGAACAACACGGAATCAGCCGGAACTTTTATTCAAAAATACTGATGTAAATATATGTTATTGAGACAATGATAATAAGAAAAGGATACAAGACACTGTAACTAAATCACTCTCAGACAAGGCAGATTATCAACTAGATAATCTGCTTACAAAGTAATCAACTGTCGAACAGAGAAAGAAAGGTTACTGCTGAATGTTCATAGAGAAGCAGGAAAGGGCGAGAGAGAAGATGAGTGCTTGTATGACTTATGGGATCCCAAGGAGACCAGCTATAAAGGAACACCCAATAGGGTTTACGCGTAAAAGCAGCCCAACAGCAGTCTTGAGCCCAACAGCAGGAAGCAGCCCAGTCAACAGGAGCAGCCCAACAGCAGAACATGAAAAGGAAAGGGAAAAATATAAGGAAAGATATAAAACATAAAGGAAATTGTGACAACCCGTAACTTCAAGGTACAAACCGTTTGTTTCGTTATTATAAATCGAATACTAATTTATTTATTTGATAAATTAATTATGTTCCTACTAAATTACATTTTATCCATATCGGGTTGAACCGACCCAAACCGTTTGAACCAACGTGTCTCGCTTGTTGATCCAACTCGCTCGCGTAACTCGAAACTTTTGAGGCCCGAATCCTTAGCGTAAATATTTTACATTTATGTGAGTTGATTAATAATTATCATTATTAGTTACCCAAGTAATTAACTCAAACCAAACTCCCTAACCCCCCCCCATGTGCGTACACTGTGTGTATCTCGGCCCAATATTTTATGTTGTGGCAGTACAATTCGGATCCCTAACCTCTGCATGTTGCAGCGCCATTTAATTGGGCTTGAGCCCATTATCGGCTAAAATAAGGAACCGACCTATAGCATGTGTTTATATAGGTATACGTAACATGTTCCGGATGAAAAAAAAAACTCTAAACCAGAGATCAAACCCTACCCCCTCCCTCAAACCGGCGATCGGCAGTAGCTTCCCCCCTTCCCCCCTTCTCTGATTCGCGACAAGTATTAGTAGACCCCCTCCTCTTTGTGCCAAGCTTTATACACCGTGGGGATTACTGTCAGCATCCTTGTCTTTCGGTTAGTTATGCATATTCATGTTAACTTTTTACGTGACGGTTTCAGTATGAGATTTTATTAGCAAGTAATATGTATATGTTAATGATGATGGTTGTGGTTGTTGATCATGTTAATACTTGGTGATATGTAATCGATAATAGGGTATACGCATGCTGTGATTTCTGTGTGTGATTGTCTTGATTGTTAGAACAGGTTAATGATGTTGATGTGTCATTAATTTGAATTAACTCGAAATAATAAGGAACTTGATGCGGTCTGATGTTCAGGGCCTAGGGTGGGCCGATGATCATTGCATGTATTAGGGGTTAGATGGTTTTGATGGCTGATTAAATAGGTAGTAATCGACTGGGCTAATGTTTATGTATTGGCTAGGGGGTTGCTAGCAAGTCATGTACGTAATCGACCGCAAACGATGATTGTTATTTGATAAGGATATGTATTAGATGATGAACGATTGAGAACATGCTGTATGATTAAATTGTTTGGTAATTAATCTAAGATGTTTATGCATTAGATGATCGTTTCCGTGATTGGTAGTCAAAGTACAATTTAATGGCACATTAGCTAACTCACATATTCCTATTGATACAATAGAACAGAAAAATTATATAACCTGTTGGTACATGCTACATGTGGGTTCTAATATTTCACACTTGTTGGGCCAATTTTAGTTGTTGGGCCGATTAAGTGGATCAGGGGATGGGTAACGAGAACTAGCTCATATTCTAGGTGACTTGATGTTAATTATGTATTTAGGTTAAGACTAAAGATTTATTTGTAAGGGTATGAAAATTGTGGAAACTAAACTGATGTCATGAATTTAGTTTTGTGCGATTGAAGGGAGCTGGTTACATGCAAATGTTGGTTGGGCCTTAGGTTAGTAATTTGGGCCGAATACTCTGACAAGTTGCATGCATGTTAGTTGGGCATGCTATATGATAAATTAAATGGACTAATTTAATTATGATTGGGCCGGGTGGTGTTAGTCGGGTAATAATATCGAAACACAAATCAGTTGGGCTGCATGTTATATGATTTCTTGTCTATATGGTTTAATTGAAATGGAAAACATGATGATTGTGTTTGTGATGAAACGCACACAAAGCAGCCGGCTCCACCTATAAGTATTTTATGGGATGCAATAATGTTTACATGCTTTGGACTTGGGTTATATATGATTCCATCTGTGCTACTTGTTAAATATGCGAACAATTACGTGAAGTACTCGTATTTCGAACCTGACTAGATGTAATAACTATTATAGGACACGATTGATCAAAAGTCATTTTAGCAAGTAAGCTATCTGCCGAGCAAATCAAAGGTGAGTTCACACAGCCAAGGCATGGGTTCCCAGGGTGGGAATGGGTTGGATTATTTATTGTGTTTACCTAGCACATGGAACTTAGTTATATGATCCTCGGGTGAGGAAGGGTTATGGATAAGATACAACTAGACTAATGGTACTAAATTGAACTGATCTTCGCACACACGCCAGGGTTGGCCGCGATATTATGACCAATCTTTGCACACATGCCTAGGAAGGCCGCGAACTATACTCTAAACTTCGCATACATGCCAGGGTGGCCGCGATACAAACATACCTAGTCTAGAATACTTGGGAACTTTCCCTAGTCATCGCACACATGCCTAGAGAGCCGCGATATGAACTAATACGATACATGACTTAACGAACGAACAAAAGGCTTACTTTCCTATTACTATTACTGAACTGTTTACTGTGAACTCGCTCAACTAGTTGTTGACTCTCTGCTGCATGCCTTGCAGGACCTTAGGTACTTATGGAGCTTGCACAAGGAGGAGCAGGTCGTTGTGGGACATGGCTCGAGGATGCCATGTTAAACGTTTAAACATTTGAACTTATGATTTACTTTGGGTTTTGAACTTTATGCTTCCGCTGATAACTTTAACTTGGTTGAATTGTTTTGACACCAATTATATTGATTGGATTGGACTTTTAATTACTTAATTTATATTGTTCAATATGATTGGTGGCTGGATCCTGGTCGGTCACGCCTCCAAGCGGTGATACTCCGCATGTGGATTTTGGGGGTGTGACAGATTGGTATCATAGCCATTGGTTATAGGGAACTTGGTTTTAATAAAGGGAAAAAGTTTTTATTAAGACCAGACTATAACCGGTACAGTGCTCAACGAACCACAACGACGCTTCGCTCCACGTGCAAGACTCAACATTCTAGGCGATGTGATTTAAGTTTATATTGCTTACCTGCTAGATCACTTTTGCGTAATGTATTGTTTATGGTATGTTTATTTAGAGTAGTAGCATGCTGCCTGTTAGCCCTATTGCGTCCTGTGTGACACACAATTGTTTAAATATTTGACAAGTGGTGGTCAAACCCCTTTCTAATTTCTCATCACCCTGCTGCGACAATCGTATATGCGTTCTATCTATTCATACGCTTATCTCGACATGACGTCGCCATTTGACCCTCCGTACATTCGGTTTGTACGCCAACATTCTCGTAGACCAGAACCGGCTCGAACGAACACGGGATTAGGAGAACTATACCCACGCATCCCTGTAGACGAACCTTATCACTTTCACCTGTCATCGTCGCTAGAAGTGAAGCAGTCACAGTTACACGCGTTTGTCGTTTTGCAACACTAATCTTTACCCACCAAACTCTGTGTTGGACAAATGATACACTCGCGCGACCGCGATGTAACGAACTTCCCTTTTGTGCCATGCCGCCATGCACCACTACTGGAAATTACTTCTAGACAATAGATTAGCTGGTCGAATCCTTCGGTTATTAATGGACCCCTGTTTTCGCTCGATTCTTCGTACGAACCTCATTAATTGCCTGTTTCTTTGATTGGCAACTGATATAACGAAACACTAACAACGATACCATGATTTCCACCGATCACAAGATTAGCCCCCCCCCCCAAGCGTTGTAAGGTATCTATAGATCGAGTTCGTCGAAACTCACTTCAAGCCATTGTTTTAGAACAATTTTCGGGACGAAAATTCTTTCAAGTAGGGGATGATGTGACACCCCGCGAAAACGCTCAACAAAACTAGCTTCCTAAGTGACTGTTTGCTAAATTTCGGGACAAAATTTCTTTCAACTTGGGGATGATGTGACAACCCGTAACTTCAAGGTACAAACCGTTTGTTTAGTTTTTATAAATCGAATACTATATTTATTTATTTGATAAATTAATTATGTTCCTACTAAATTACATTTTATCCATATCAGGTTGAACCGACCCAAACCGTTTGAACCAACGTGTCTCGCTTGTTGATCCAACTCGCTCGCGTAACTCGAAACTTTTGAGGCCTGAATCCTTAGCGTAAATATTTTACATTTATGTGAGTTGATTAATAATTATCATTATTAGTTACCCAAGTAATTAACTCAAATCAAACTCCCTAAACCCCCCCCCCCCCATGTGCGTACACTGTGTATATCTCGGCCCAATATTTTATGTTGTGGCAGTACAATTCGGATCCCTAACCTCTGCATGTTGCAGCGCCATTTAATTGGGCTTGAGCCCATTATCGGCTAAAATAAGGAACCGACCTATAGCATGTGTTTATATAGGTATACGTAACATGTTCCGGATGAAAAAAAAAACTCTAAACCAGAGATCAAACCCTACCCCCTCCCTCAAACCGGCGATCGGCAGTAGCTTCCCCCCTTCCCCCCTTCCCCCCTTCTCTGATTCGCGACAAGTATTAGTAGACCCCCTCCTCTTTGTGCCAAGCTTTATACACCGTGGGGATTAGTGTCAGCATCCTTGTCTTTCGGTTAGTTATGCATATTCATGTTAACTTTTTACGTGACGGTTTCAGTATGAGATTTTATTAGCAAGTAATATGTATATGTTAATGATAATGGTTGTGGTTGTTGATCATGTTAATACTTGGTGATATGTAATCGATAATAGGGTATACGCATGCTGTGATTTCTGTGTGTGATTGTCTTAATTGTTAGAACAGGTTAATGATGTTGATGTGTCATTAATTTGAATTAACTCGAAATAATAAGGAACTTGATGCGGTCTGATGTTAAGGGCCTAGGGTGGGCCGATGATCATTGCATGTATTAGGGGTAAGATGGTTTTGATGGCTGATTAAATAGGTAGTAATCGACTGGGCTAATGTTTATGTATTGGCTAGGGGGTTGCTAGCAAGTCATGTACGTAATCGGCCGCAAACGATGATTGTTATTTGATAAGGATATGTATTAGATGATGAACGATTGAGAACATGCTGTATGATTAAATTGTTTGGTAATTAATCTAAGATGTTTATGCATTAGATGATCGGTTCCGTGATTGGTAGTGAAAATACAATTTAATGGCACATTAGCTAACTCACATATTCCTATTGATACAATAGAACAGAAAAATTATATAACCTGTTGGTACATGCTACATGTGGGTTCTAATATTTCACACTTGTTGGGCCAATTTTAGTTGTTGGGCCGATTAAGTGGATCAGGGGATGGGTAACGAGAACTAGCTCATATTCTAGGTGACTTGATGTTAATTATGTATTTAGGTTAAGACTAAAGATTTATTTGTAAGGGTATGACAATTGTGGAAACTAAATTGATGTCATGAATTTAGTTTTGTGCGATTGAAGGGAGCTGGTTACATGCAAATGTTGGTTGGGCCTTAGGTTAGTAATTTGGGCCGAATACTCTGACAAGTTGCATGCATGTTAGTTGGGCATGTTATATGATAAATTAAATGGACTAATTTAATTATGATTGGGCCGGGTGGTGTTAGTCGGGTAATAATATCGAAACACAAATCAGTTGGGCTGCATGTTATATGATTTCTTGTCTATATGGTTTAATTGAAATGGAAAACATGATGATTGTGTTTGTGATGAAATGCACACAAAGCAGCCGGCTCCACCTATAAGTATTTTATGGGATGCAATAATGTTTACATGCTTTGGACTTGGGTTATATATGATTCCATCTGTGCTACTTGTTAAATATGCGAACAATTACGTGAAGTACTCGTATGCGAACCTGACTAGATGTAATAACTATTATAGGACACGATTGATCAAAAGTCATTTTAGCAAGTAAGCTATCTGCCGAGCAAATCAAAGGTGAGTTCACACAGCCAAGGCATGGGTTCCCAGGGTGGGAATGGGTTGGATTATTTATTGTGTTTACCTAGCACATGGAACTTAGTTATATGATCCTCGGGTGAGGAAGGGTTATGGATAAGATACAACTAGACTAATGGTACTAAATTGAACTGATCTTCGCACACACGCCAGGGTTGGCCGCGATATTATGACCAATCTTCGCACACATGCCTAGGAAGGCCGCGAACTATACTCTAAACTTCGCATACATGCCAGGGTGGCCGCGATACAAACATACCTAGTCTAGAATACTTGGGAACTTTCCCTAGTCATCGCACACATGCCTAGAGAGCCGCGATATGAACTAATACGATACATGACTTAACGAACGAACAAAAGGCTTACTTTCCTATTACTATTACTGAACTGTTTACTGTGAACTCGCTCAACTAGTTGTTGACTCTCTGCTGCATGCCTTGCAGGACCTTAGGTACTTATGGAGCTTGCACAAGGAGGAGCAGGTCGTTGTGGGACATGGCTCGAGGATGCCATGTTAAACGTTTAAACATTTGAACTTATGATTTACTTTGGGTTTTGAACTTTATGCTTTCGCTGATAACTTTAACTTGGTTGAATTGTTTTGACACCAATTATATTGATTGGATTGGACTTTTAATTACTTAATTTATATTGTTCAATATGATTGGTGGCTGGATCCTGGTCGGTCACGCCTCCAAGCGGTGATACTCCGCATGTGGATTTTGGGTTTAGGGTTTAGAAATATGGAATAGTATATTTTAACAACCCCCCTCAATTCAATATTTAAAGCAATAAGATATGTTAAGAAGTTGACAAACCTTTTCATGAGGGCCAAGGGATAGACCCTTGGTAAGAATATCAGCAGCTTGGTCTTCTGATTTAACAGCAACTGTCCGAATAATTCCTTTAGCAATTTTTTTCTCGTAGGAAGAAAAGGTCAATCTTTAAGTGTTTGGTACTCTCATGAAAGACATGGTTGGCGGTAATGGAAATGGCAGCCGTATTATCAAAACACAGCTGGACAGGAAGCTTAGAATCAATCTGTAATTCCCTTAAAAGGTTTGAGATCCAAATAATCTCGCATGTAGCAGCACACATGGATCGGTATTCTGCTTCAGCAGAAGACCTTGAGACGGTGGACTGCTTTTTACTTTTCCATGAAACAAGATTATCCCCTAAGAACACACAAAAACCAGTAATAGATTTTCGATAACTAGGCATTTCGCCCGGTCCGAGTCAGAAAAGGTTTTTATATTTAAAGAATCTCCTTTTTTAAACATGATTCCTTTTCCAGGAGCACCTTTTAAGTACCTCAAAAGCCGTAAAGCAATTTTGAAATGAGCTTGTAAAGGAGAATGCATAAATTAACTAAGATAATGCACAGAGTATGCTATGTCTGGTCTAGTGTGTGAGAGATAGATCAATTTACCCACAAGTTTTTGATAAACTGTTATATTGGTTAAGGGTTGATTATCCTTCTCACAAAGATGGGATAAAACGTGATTTGCCTCGATAGGACAACTGACTGGTTTACAACCAGTCATTCTGAATTCAGCAAGCAAATTTAAGCAGTATTTCCTTTGGGTTAAGCATAAGCCAGTTGAGTTTCTTATAACTTCAATGCCCAGTAAATACTGCAATTTTCCCAAATCTTTTATAAAAAACTTTGATTTGAGAACTGTTTAATGTCATTAACTTGTTTTGAACAATTACCAGATATAATAATATCATCCACATAGACAAGAAGGACAATAAAAACCGTGTCTTTTGTCATGACAAACATGGAGTGATCACACTTACTTTGTTAAAACCAAGATTGACAAGAACAGACACAAGTTTCTCATTCCACATCCTAGGTGCTTGTTTTAATCCATACAAAGATTTTTTTAACTTACAAACTTTAGATTCAGAAGAAGGGTTATAACCATCAGGTAAGCACATATAAATTTCTTCATTAAGGTCACCATATAGAAACGCATTGTTAATATCAAGCTGATATATTTCCTAGTTAAAGTGAACAACCATAGATAACACACACCTAACTGTAACCATTTTAACAACGGGGGGAAACGTATCAAAGAAGTCAATACCTTCCTTTTGACTGAACCCTTTCGCAGCCAGCCTAGCCTTATACCTCTCTATTTCACCGTTTGATTTATATTTAATCTAATAAACCCACTTACACCCAATAGCTTTCCGATTAGGTGGTAGGTCTAGACTCTCCCGGGTTTTATTTCTAAGTAAAGCTTCAAGTTCTGAATTCATAGCATCAACCCAAATAGCATCATTTTTAGCTTCAAAGTAATTTTTAGGTTCACAACTTTTATTTAACATAGAAGCAAAGCAGAAACTTTCAGGAGATAAATTAGCATAATTTAAGACTTTTTCAAGACCATATTTGACTTTTCCATCTACTATAAAGTCATCAAATTTAGAGGGAAAGTTACTATTTCAGGAGGATCTCTTTAAAACCGTGTTAGTTTGTTCACCAATATCTCCCTCAGAATTATTATTGTCTTCTTGTTCAGTGTCATGCTCAGCCCTGTCCAAATTCGGTTCTGTATTCTTGGTTGCTGATTATCAGCCATGCCTAAAGCAATCTCTGAATTGTTTTCAGACTACTCAGACCCATGACCTGTTGAAGTATTTGTATGTGTATTCTCATCATCGGGAGTTGGGTCAACTTGGGTTTTTTGAGTGAAGTTTAAATCATATACGTCAAAAAAGTAAAGGGTGTTAACTTCAGTGGGAGTATCAGGATCTCAAAATGTTTTCTTTTCTTTGAAAGGGAACACAGTTTCATAGAACCTAACATCCTTAGAGAAGAACATCATTTTTTGATCTAAACTCCAAAGTTTGTACCCCTTTTTTTCATTTGAATATCCAACTAAAACACATTTTTCAGCATGTGTGGTAAACTTATCAGAGTTGTTTAACACAGTGCTGAAACAAAGACACCCTATAACCCTAAGTTGACCTAGAACACGAGTAAAATCAAACACAAGTTCATACGGAGACTTTCCACTCAAAACAGATGAAGGTGTCCTGTTAATTAAATAAAAAGCAGTTACAATACACTCTGACCAAAATTTAATGGGAAAACCACCTTGGAAGAGTAAAGTCCTAGCTACATTCAACAAATGTCTATGCTTTCTCTCAACTACTCCATTTTGCTGTGGGGTATGAACACATGAAGTGTGATGTAAAATCTCATTTTCATAACAAAAATTACTCATTTGTTTATTTGTAAATTAAGTACCATTGTCACTCCTAAAGATCTTGACTGATTTACTAAACTGTGTTTTAAGAAAATTATAAAAACCTTTAATATGGTAAAAAAAACTTCATCTTTGGTTTTCATGAGATACACCCACACAGCTCTAGAGTAATCATCATCTACTATAAGAAAATATCGAAAACCATCCCTACTTTGGACTCTATATGGACCCCACACATCAAGATGAATAAGATCTCCTAAAGCTTCAGATTATGATCACTTAAAGGGAAAGGTTCCCGATGCTGTTTAGCTCTATGACACGTTTCACAAGGATTTAGTTTAGCACCAGTTTTAATGTTAAGATTATTTTTAAGAACATGCAAAACAGGTTCAGCAGGATGACCTAACCTAGCATGCCAAAGGTTGATATCACAACTAGAGTTACCAACCTTATTTGAAACAGAGGAACTACCAAAGAAGTATAGACTATCAAATTGACTACCAGTCACCTGGACTTTCTTTGTTTGAGAGTCCTGAATATAGCAAGTTTGTTCATCAAAAGAGACAATGAGCTTACAATCTCTAGCAAGTTTATGAACAGAGATTAAATTCACAAAATAATCAGGCACAACAAACACATCATATAGAATGACCTTATCACTTAATTTAATATCACCAATTTTAGTTACTAGGGCACCTGTGCCATTGGGATGTTTAACTTTGATATTGAACTCAGTTACATACTTTTGATTAATTAGACACTCATCTGTCATTACCATGTGTTGATGAGAACCAGAATCGACTATCCATCCTACCTTTTTTCCATTATTGATAAAATTTGAAAAACAGAAAGCAGGTTTGAAATCACAAATAGGTTTAGAAGACAGATTCACAAAACTATTCAGACAAACAGGATTAGCACACATACCAGCAAATCCACTATTCTGAGGGTCACCCTTAGGTTTATCATTCAAGAGACTAAGCAACTGGGCTATCTGATCATTGGACAAAGAACTCATAGCAGGAGTTGTATTAGTTGTATCAGTAGTAACATTACTACTAAACTTGTTGCCCTTGTTCCCACTAGGTTTTGATTTTATCCAAGAGGGGTAACCAACAAGTTCAAAACACTTCTCAATAGTGTGTCCAATCTTATTACAGTGAGAAGATTTAAGATTAGGGTTAGGAGTTCTATTATTCCTTTTCCTTGAATCAATAACTTGACCAGTTTTAACAGAAAAACCAACGGGATTATTAGGAGTTTTATCAAAAATATTCTTAGAGTGAAGGTGAGATTCTTCTCTAGAGATGACTGAAAAGGCATCCTTCACAGAAGGAAGAGTTTCTCTGGTTAATAAATTTGTTCTCACAGACTGGTAGGAACTATCAAGACCCATTAAGAATTGCATAAGCTTAATAAGATGATTAAAGTCATTAAATTGTTTTGATGCATCACAAGAACAGGCAGGCAAGGCAAGTAGTTGGTCTAATTGCTTCCACATACAATTCAACTTATGATAATATTCAGAAACAGGCATGCCATTTTGACCGAAGGAATTAATCTTTTAATACAGATTAAACACAACAGACCCATCTATCTTATCATAAGTATCCTTTAAGTCTTTCCACACATCTGAAACAATTTTAGAATAAACAAGACCAAGATATAATTCCTCAGATACAGAGTTAAGAATCCAAGTAAGCACAATAGAGTTGCACCTATCCCATTGCCTACCCAAAACCTCATCAGTTTTAGACCTGAGACAAGAACCATCAACAAACCCTATCTTGTTTTTTACTTGTAAAGCAAGGTACATGACATTGGACCAGATCCTATAGTTTTCTGGCCCTTTGAGTTTTACACTAACAATAGATAAATTAGCAGAGTCACTAGGGTGAAGAAACATCGGATCACCAGTATCAATTTTGCTAACCAAGGTAGCACTAAGGGAGGTTATAACAGTATTATCATCACCAGACATAGACATACTGAACACTCAGGTAAAGAACAATAACCCAAAAAGCACAGATAAAGCAAGAACAGATTAGAGTAAAAAAAATAAAAAACACAGTGGACAGCGAAGCCTGAACAGAGTTCTAATCAGAGGTTCATCACTCAAAGGTGCCTCCGCAGACGATATTCTGGGAGCTTTGACACACAAAACCAAACAAATGCAACAACTAAGCAAATAAGACTCGATCAAGTGCCGGCCCGACTAGTCCGGTAAACAGGGATGCCTAGACACACTGACTCAGTGATGCAGGAAACAGAAAAAATAAAGGTCAGATATAGAACAATCTCACAGTGGGTGCGTTTATCTCCTGTTAATCACACTTGTAACCTTCACTTAGGGTTACAAGTTTGATTTCAAGCAAAGAAGACCAGATTCAAACTCTATTGGTTTGCTCTGTAATCAGAGACCAACGAGAGCCCTTTTAGCCACACGTTCAGCCGGTCACAAGTCACAATACCGATCAAAGCAATCCCCAGCCATGACTGTTCAAAACCCTAGATTTAGGGTTTCTGAATCTGAGGCGGCACAAACCCAACGCAGCAGATTTCTTCAAGATCTGAACCCAGTATCAGAAGTATTAGCCAGATCCACCAAAAAACCACCAGAAAATTACCAGATTCGAACGGATCTGGTCACGAAAAGAAGCAACGGAGCAGAACCGGAGATAACTGATTCAAACCAAGAGCTTATCTAAGCTCTGATACCATGTGAAAAACACGGAATCAGCCGGAACTTTTATTCAAAAATACTGATGTAAATATATGTTATTGAGACAATGATAATAAGAAAAGGATACAAGACACCGTAACTAAATCACTCTCAGACAAGGCAGATTATCAACTAGATAATCTTGTTGATAATCTGCTTACAAAGTAATCAACTCTCGAACAGACAAAGAAAGGTTGCTGCTGAATGTTCAGAGACAAGCAGGAAAGGGCGAGAGAAAAGATGAGTACTTGTATGACTTCTGGGATCCCAAGGAGACCAGCTATAAAGGAACACCCAATAGGGTTTACGCGTAAAGGCAGCCCAACAGCAGTCTTGGGCCCAACAGCAGGAAGCAGCCCAGTCAACAGGAGCAGCGCAACAGCACAACTTGAAAAGGAAAGGGAAAAATATAAGGAAAGATATAAAACATAAAGGAAATATGGAATTGTACATTTTAACATATTTCCTGCATGGTTTCCTTGCATTCTCAACTTGTATGGCTCGTTGGCTTTATTGTATGCTTCTGGATTGCTTACACGTGGGCTGAGATGTGTTATTGTAGTTGTATAAAAGCCCCTTTTCACCGATTGAATGTCTTGCACGTCATCCGGTTAGTTGGTTTATGATTCTTCGCAATTTCTTTGTTCTTTGTCTTGCGATATTTGGTCTGATATTTTTCTTTCGTTACAGATTTGCTTTCCTTTCATCTTTCACTTTGATTTCTTCTTATTTTCTGCGTTTCAGTTGTTTGGTGTTGTGTGAATTTGTTGTTGCTGTCATTGTTTTTGTCTGCTTGATTTTTCTTTTAGGACATTGAATTTGTTCTTTGACTATTGTGTTGGGGCATGCTTTATTTTGGGGGAATTGGATTTGAGGTTACTTCATATGGACTTACTATTGCAACGATTTAGATTTCTACAAGAACACATCTTACCAACTGGCAAGAATGGTCTCACACATTTGATTCCTTCAATATTAAATAAATAAATTACCAATTTAATAACATTCTAATGATGGTTAAAAAGCTATTGATTTTAAGTGATAAATGATTTATTATTCTCTTGTTTGTATAAATTAGTTCCGGTCGTTGGTGCTTAGTTTTTAGGGGTTTTTTTGGCAACAAGAACAGTCCCCTATAGTGAGCTCTGCGTTTGGGCCTTGTAAGTTTTCTTAATAACTAGTTGGGCCTGGGTAGTTTTGTAATTTAAGTACAACTCTTAAACACAAGTCACACTATGTCGAGATGTTGTGGAGTCGGATTATTGGAGTGAGCACAGGCCTACTGTAGAAATGTAAAAAATTTCAGAAAAACGACTTGAGTTTGGGTCGTTTTAAGTTATTATAGAGTTTAATTATCTATATTTGCATCTATATCTATATCTATACTATATAATAAAAGAAAAACATGTTTTGTGACACTTGTCATTCTCTCATTTAATTGATTAAAATTATTAATAATACTAATAATAATAATATTTAATCTAAATTAATACAAATTTTTATTATTAATAATATTTAATCAAATCTAAAATCTAATCTAATACAAATTTTTATTATCAATAATATTTAATCAAATATAATAAGAACAGATTTAATAATCATAATGGATACAATGTTCGATTTTCAAAAACAAAAGGCGGTCATATCGGTTTAAATTTTAAATCAAACAAGGTGCCATCAATGTGGAAAATACGAATTTATAATGAAAAGAATATGTGGACATTTCAAAGAATACTTTTCTTTGTTTTCTACATCTTCGAATATACGTAATTAAATTAATTTTAATATTATATTATTTCAATACTACAAATATACACATAGAAAAAGCCGTACCATATACTATGTACTCATCTATACTATATAAAAAAAGAAATCTGTGTTAAGACACTTGTCATTCTATTAAAATTATTAATAATACTAATAATAATAATATTTATTAATCTAATACAAATTCCTATGTACTCATCTATACTATATAAAAAAAGAAATGTGTTTTGATTATTAATAATATTTAATCAAATATAAAATCTAATCTAATACAAATTTTTATTATCAATAATATTTAATCAAATCTAATAAGAATTCATACGAATTCCAAAGTTATAAATATTATAAAATATCTATACTATATAATAAAAGAAACCAACTTTGGGACACTTGTCATCATATTAGACCATGTCTTATAGATAATTATTATTTAAGTTTAATCTCTTCTTATTAATTATAGATAACCCTCCTACGAAATATTATTTAGTTTAATATCTTATGGATAATTATTATTTAATTTAATCTCTTCTAAATAATTATAGATAACTCTTCTACTAAATATTATTTTGTTTAATCTCTTCTACTTAACTATAGATAATTATTATTTAATTTAAATTTAATATATACTTCTCATTTATAATATTATTTATCTGATTTTCTATATCATATGACAAACACATGCTTTTTATTTGTAATATACAAATTTACTCTTATTTTTTTCGATTACCAAATAAACAAAAATTAATATTACTAAATCTTATTCTACTTTAAATGTCGAATAGAATACTTCTATTTTTCTAATAAAATATTATTCTTAAATTTAAATTGTTAATTTAAGATATTTTTAAATAACCAAATTATTTATCACTAAAATCAAACTTTGTATTAATATATTATTTATTTTTATTTTCATTATTAAAAAATTATTATATCTATTTTATTACATAATTTTAAACAAGTTATATATAATTTCAATATTACTTTGTATATAAAATTATATTTATTACGGGATTTTTAAATATAATTTATATTTTATCACTCAAATGGCTGCTTATTTGCTTCTTGAATAACATGTTTGACCACTTTATTTTCTTTTCAATAATTATCTCCGCAATCACCATATCTATTGTGTACCGAGTATACCCATTGGTTTTTTTTTAAATATAATTTTCTTATTTTTTGGTATATAAAATCATCTTTATTTAAGCCGTGTAATTACACGAGAGTTTTAAATATGTAACTTTTTTTTATTATTTGGTATACAATATTACATTTATTCAACCCATGTAATACACGTAGTTTTAAAGATACAACTTTTTTATTATTTGATATATAAAATTACATTTATTCAATCCGTACAATATGGTTCTTATAGATATAACCTTTTATTATCTAATATATAAAATTATATTTATTCAACCCATGCAATAAAGAAGGTTTTTAAAGATATATTGTTTTATTATTTAGTATATAAAATTTATTTATTCAACCCGTGTAATACACGGGGTTATAACCTAGTTATTACCTATTTTCGTTGGTATACACATATACATATATCTGGCAGTATTCTATCATATTTAGTAAGTCGATTCCATTGAAAAATGGTATAATAAACTATTGAACTTTAATTTAGTGGATTTTATGTTATATTCTTATTATTTTGGTTAATGAGCTTAAACAGTAATAAAGTTTATATGAAAGCTTCATCAAGCAATGCTATTGCACATGGAATCTTATTGAAGAAGAATATCTTTTGCAAAATAAAAAACCTAAACTGTTGGTTATTAATCGGTATGTCACTTGTCTGGGTTAAACCGGTTTTAAATCGGCTTCACCCGGACCAACCATTCATAACTGGTAAGAAACCAAATCTGAGACGATCACTAACTATAAAAGTGGTTCAAACCGGTTTCTTATCCGAACCAGTTGTAACAAGAACCGGTTTGGTTTTTGTTAACCCAAACCGGAACCGAATGTGCATCTCTAGATTGACTAGTTTGGTAAACAACATGTCACTCAACAGTGGTGGAGCTAGCCCATTAATTTAGGGGTATTCCAAAAATAAAAATAAATTTACAGTGCAATCATACAATAATAATCATAAAAATGATAATAAATAAAGTAATACAAAAACCTAATAGATTTGTCATCTAATTGTTTTCATGGCTTGAAATCGTTCTAACACATCGTCGTCTTTTACTTTATCAAAAGTTTTTTTTTTCGAGCACACAAACCATAGCATTGTTCAAATATTCCAGATCCATTCAAGATTATTTTTTAGATTGTGATTTAATCTTCACTTCAAGGAATCAACCTTCAACTTCGAAGAATTCAAGTACCTAGTTTAACAAGAAAACTAGAAAATTATAACTTTTTGTAAAGTTTAACTTATCTAAACACTAAACCCTAACAAATCTAGAAACAATAATACTACATAAACAATAACAACAAACAAAAAATCAAAGGACAAGAAACACTCACCAAACACGCAGGTCAACGCCAGTCAACAGAGCAATTGTAGGGACGTCGAGCAGAAGCAGGAGGGACGTTGGGATGATCCCAATTCGCTGTGACATTTTGTTTCCAACTTTGCCACCCATACACAAAAGACTATATTATTGTTTTGGGGTTTGGGCTAAGTTTATCAATTGGGCCTATTTCAATTATATTATTCTTAATTTGGGTTAACTTTATCATTTGGGCTTATTTGTTATAAAAGTTTGGTGTTGTAAAAGGTTTAAGCTTATAAAAATTTGGAACTTTAATAAATTAAACTATCTAAATTTTTAGGGTATCCCCATATTTGTTCCGGGATATTCATTATATAAAACCGAAGGAAAATAAAAAAAAAAAAAAGATTATACTACGAAGACGGGGTTGAGCCGTAGCCTGCGCTACACCTCCTTACACTATAACTTCGCCCCTACACTCAGAGGGTGCTCTTCTAAATAAAAAAAAGTACACATAAAGTTCTGATTGGTTTCGCTTTGTCTTTCTAATACACCTAGTCTTAACCCCACGCGTTGCGGTGTAAGGGCATGAAATTGTGTTTTCGCGAGGCGTGGGGTGTGCAACCGAACGACGGCCAAAAACAGTAAAAACGTAAAATAAAAACACGAATTTACATTGACATGTATTAAAAAGTCAAGGCGTAAAAAACCTGGGTGAACAAATGTGAACACCAATGTAGGTCCGGCGAGGGGAGGATCTAGTCGCCTAATCCTTGTGTACAAACCAACCCGGTTGTGCGGAATCCAATCGAGATAGCAAACCGAGATCGAACTCGTAAATGATAGACACGAGACTCAACGATTAACACCAATGTATTAATACTTGAAAACAGTTACAATGCAAGGTTTACAAATACACTCTATAAACACTCTCGTTCTCTCGTGTGTGTTCTGTGTTTTCTCACACTTCTACTCTACCTCTTCTGTCTGATATGTTCTGTTTATATAGCACCAGATATGACGAACAGAAGTAGGTCGACGAAACAACATAGTAGACGACGAAATCGAACTCGACGAAGCAAGTTGGTCGACGAAACACATGTTGGTCGACGAAACAGCCCTTGTTTCGTTGACTTGCATGTGATTCGTCGAATGGGTTGTGGCCCAATCAGTTTGAGGCCCAAGCTGTTTGTTTTCGTCGACTTGGTTCAGCCCAAGGCTAATAATCTGGCCTAGTGCTCGATGACTTGTGATTCGGCCCAATGTGAAGTCAAAGCCCAACACCTCATGCACGTATATGAATTCCAAACATGAAGATTGTAAACATTTGTGAAGTTTAGTCAAAGTTGTGACATCGTCACGATGATGTGTCAAGCGGGAAACGTTCTCGGCTCTCCATGCTTCCCGTGTCGAACTCTGGGGCGCACGACGGAGGAATGTCATGACGTCGGGCATGAGCCGAACCTAACCAAGTCGAAACCAAGTTGAACCGAACCGAGTCGAGTCGCGTCCACAAAAGGTGTATCAACAAACTCCCCTTTGGACGCTACTCGTGAGGTTCATCTTCCATGTCTTCTATGTCGGAGGATCTTCAAGGTCTTCACCTGTGGTAAGTAGAAAGTGTATCAACAAACTCCCCATTTTATTTAGGAAGTGTGTTAACAAACTCCCCCTTAACATAAGTTCCCCCTTGAGTTATGCTCATGAATCTTTTGATCTTCAATACTTGAGATCCTTGTGGTGTTGATGATTGATCAGAGGCAACTCGATAATCTTTATCATTTGAGTGCCTTCACGTCATGTCTTCATTCCAATGCTTGTAATCGAACATGTTCTCCTTGCCTTTAGCATCTGCACATGCAAGAAATCTAAACGCATAATGAAAACAACCGCTTGGAATATAGTTAACATAAACAAACGACACACATGTGACCATTTTTCAATCAACTACCGTCCGACAGTTTGAAAGTTTATCAAATTTATTGATTTTAGTTTTTAACTTTCAAAACTTGCAAATTTCGACCGTTTATGAAGATTTAGTCAATTTGGTTTTCAATCGGGTTTCAGGTAACGAAGACTCGAGCTCCAACATCGTACAATCGAAAATAAGATAGAAATAAAATCTTTTTGGCTTTTAGAAAGTTTATATTAAAACACACCTAAAATCTTTTTGGAATTTTTGAATATTTCAAATGTAAAGACAGAAAGCAGTAAATAAATATATACAGAGTTGCAGAAACTAAGAAAGCATTAAATAAATATTTACAGACATTCTTTTTGTGAGTTTCGAGGGTAAGAGAATCATATCAGTGTACGGTCACGCCAAAACGCTCTTGTTGTTTAATTAGTTAGCATTTAGATAAGCATCCTATAACAATTATCGGTATTGTTGTCCACATAAGCTCAACTTATCAGATGTAATCATGGCGAGGGGATACGTTAAGGTATGATTTATACTTACCGACCGGTGTTCATCCACACACGACACATTCCCGTATCAAGGTATGCACGAGAGTTCATCTTACTGGTGAGTATACCATTTATCATATGTTTTGATGTATATGAAAATGTGAGATACTCACTTATTTTGATTGAAAACAAGCCCTATGTGATAGAGTCACTTATTGATGAGGAACTTGATTTTCGATGCATGAGGGCACAGGAGCAAGTCCGTGAACAGGTCAGTACTTTCGTACATCAGAGAGACAAACTTGACACTCGGATAAATGTGATATATTATCACTTATTTTGAGGGACATGTGATTGTTTATCACTTATTGAGGTCGAGTGCAATATGTACACGTATGTATGGTATCATGGAAGATCTAGACTTGCGTCCCCGTTATTTTTCGGGAAAAGATACAACCATGATACCCAGGTGATAAACAGCATAAAGACCACGTATCTCAGAACCTCGGCAATCTCTCAAACAAAATTTCGGTACCAAGACCATATGCCAATGAGCGGTTCCCACCTGGTCTTCAGTCGATTTAGGTTTATATCACCCTGCACACTTTAAAATGATTGTGAGCCTACCGATACATCTTATATAGAGCTGCTTATCGTTTTTCAGTTTAGGTTTAGAGAGGTTTGGACAGACCACTGATGTACAATCATTTTCTCTTTTGCTCGCCAGGAAACTCATTTTTGTTTTTCTATTGTTTTTGTGTTTTTGAAATTTTTTCGATGTTTTGGTATTTTTCAAATTTTGGATTT
Organism: Helianthus annuus; assembly: GCF_002127325.2. Lineage (NCBI taxonomy): Eukaryota > Viridiplantae > Streptophyta > Magnoliopsida > Asterales > Asteraceae > Helianthus > Helianthus annuus. The sequence continues at coordinate 40,599,244 of NC_035436.2, read as the reverse complement.
ACTCCCCCTAAAATCAACAAACTATGATAAATTTAAAAGACACAAAGATATTTACAAAATTGATTTTCCGATGTTGGTTTACTCTTGCTTGACCTTAATGCCGTTTACCAATAATAAAAAGTCAAATCTTGATTTGTCAAATGCTTTGCTAAAAAGGTCGGCACGTTGGTCATCGGTGTGGACTTTAACAACATCGATTAGCCTTTTATCAAAGCAATCACCTATGAAGTGATATTTGATTTTGATGTGTTTGGTCTTTGAATGCTGCACAAGATTTCTAGTGATCTGTAAGGCAGCAGAATTATCAACGTAAATAGGAGTAGTTAGGAATTCAAAACCGTAGTCGCGCAATTGTTGTTGGATCCACAGGACTTGGGAGCAACAACTTGAGGCAGCAATGTATTCAGCTTCGCATCATGTTGATGTAGCGACACACGTCTGTTTCTTGCACTGCCATGTGACTAGGCGATTTCCCAAAAACTGACATCCAGCCGTTGCGGATTTGCCGTCTTTGCATCCGCCAAAATCAGAATCACTAAAAGCGATCAAGTCAAAGTTATTATCCCTAGGGTACCATAGACCGGTGTCAGGGAAACCCTTCAAATAATGAAAAATCCTTTTTACAGCTGCAAGATGTGAGGCCTTCGGGTTGACTTGATATCTGGCAAGCAGGCACGTTGGGTACATTATATCTGGTCTTGATGCTGTGAGGTACATAATAGATCCGATCATTGCACGGTAGTATGAGGGGCTAACAACTTCACCCTTCAAGTCTGGATTAATTCCGTGATTTTGCTGCAATGGGGTACCGATGGGCGTTGCATCAGACATCTGGAACCGGCTCAAGATGTCACCAACATATTTAGTCTGATGGATGAATATCCCAGACTCAGTTTGTTGCACTTGTAGGCCCAAAAAGAAAGTCATTTCCCCCATAGCACTCATCTCCAATTTATCCTGCATAATACGCACGAAATTCCTACACAAAACATCATTAGTAGAACCAAATATAATATCATCCTCATATACCTGTACCAGTAGAAGATCTCCATCTTGTTCTTTGATGAAAAGAGTACAATCGATAAGACCTCTGCGAAATCCATTCTCCAGCAGATAATTAGATAAGGTTGCATACCAAGCTCGTGGTGCTTGATGTAGACCATAGAGAGCTTTGTTCAGCAACCAAACCCGATCGGGATGGATAGGATCTTCAAAACCTGGAGGTTGTTCGACGTACACCTCTTCTTCAACCACACCATGTAAGAATGCACTTTTGACGTCCATCTGGTAAACCTTGAATCCTTTGAATGAGGCATAGGCCAGAAAGATCCGAATTGCTTCCAGACGTGCAACAGGTGCATAAACTTCGTTGTAGTCGATCCCTTCAATCTGACGAAAACCTTGAACGACTAATCTTGCTTTGTTTCGGATAACTACTCCACGGTCATCCTTTTTGCATTTGTACACCCAACGGGTACCAATCTTCTTGTAGTTCTCAGGTTTCTTAGCTAGCTTCCAGACACCTAGCTTCTAGAATTGTTACAGTTCTTCCTGCATTGCTTCAACCCAAGAATTATCTTTCAAAGCTTCTTTAATAGATTTTGGTTCTTCTTGTGAAACGTAACACGCAAAGGACCAATCATTTTGTTGACCAGATTCTCGAATCGCCGCATACAAGCCTGCATTGTTGTTGTTTCACAACATGTTTCTTGTTTGAATGCCACTTTGTACATTTCCGATGATGTTTTGTTGAGGATGGGTATTGTGAATCCTTGTTTCTGAATTATCTTGAACTGGAATATTTGTACCTAGATTGTTGAGATTGAGATCAACAACCAATTCAATACCCGGAATTGACGAAGAGGATGATGTAGTAGCTTCAGCTGTTCTAGGGGCGTCCACTGGAGGTGTAGCCTCTGAAGTACCATGAACTGCTGTTATTGGAGCTTCTTGATCTGCATCGAGAAATTCATCATCCTCTGAAGATTCGTTCAATTCGGTAGCATCGTGAAAATCCTCATTGTCGAGAGCATTATTGTTCACTGAAGATGGTTCTTGATTGACAACAACTGGACGAACCAACGGTGAATCTGTTGCGTTGTCACTCTCAAAAAACATCCTTGCCGTAGCATTTCCGTCAACTGCTTCAACATTGATCGAATTGAAAAACTCATCGTACTCAAACATCCAAGGCTGACCAGGACATTTGACTGGCAATGTATGCCTTTGTACTTTGACTTCAGACCATTCCTCGACCCTTTTAGTCTCTAGATTCCAGACTCTTAAGTTCGGGGTGGCATAACCAAGAAAGTATCCTTCAATTGCTTTTGCCCCAAACTTTCCATTAGGATCGATTATTGTGCACGGAGCTCCAAACGGTTCAAGATATGACAAATTTGGTTTTCGTTTGTTAAGAAGCTCAAAGCAGGTCTTGTTGTGCCTTTTGACTGTAAGGACTCGGTTCAACGTGTAACATGCAGAGGCCACAGCTTCAGTCCAGAATGGAATCGGCAATTGTGACTCTACTAACATTGTCCTAGCAGTCTCGATCAATGTACGGTTTTTACGTTCAGCGACGCCATTCTGTTGAGGAGTATAAGCCGCACTAAATTCGTGAAGAATACCTTTTGAAGTGCAAAACTCCGCCATGGCATGATTTTTAAATTCAGTACCATTGTCGCTACGTATCCGCCTAACCTTCAATTTATACAAATTCTCAATCTGAATGATTAAGTTTTTGATAATACCGAAAGTTTCACTCTTGTGTGTCATGAATGCCACCCAAGAAAATCTTGAATAATCATCAGTTATCACGAGGCAATATTGATCATTCCGGATGCTTTTATGCTTGACAGGACCGAACAAATCCATGTGCAAACATTCTAGCAGAACGACCACCGTGTTGATCTTCTTAGTCGGGTGTCGCTTCTTCGTTTGTTTTCCTTTCGGGCACGAAACACAGACGTCTTGAAGATGGAAGTTTTTAAGAGGAACACCATTCACCAATTCATTTGACACCAAATGATTCATTTTCCGTAAGTGAATGTGACCCATTCGTCTATGCCAAGAGATTGAGTCTTTTTTTGTGGCTTTGGAAATGAAACAGGTTGCTTGTGCAGACGTTGTAATAGCTTGACTCATATCAAGGACATACAAATCATTTATCCTTGGACCAGATAAAAGAATCCATTCTTTTGGAATCTTGAAGCCGGGTTTCAGCACGTAACATCCATTTGCATCAAAGTGTACTGAAAACTTCTTATCACAGATTTGTGAAACGCTAAGAAGATTGTGATCAGTTGTTGTACAAAGTTGATCTTGTCAAAGCTTACAACCCCGTTGGATATCATTCCTTCACCAGTAATATATCTGCCTTTATCTCCAGCAAAAGCAACATAACCTCCTCTAATAGATTTAACATCGTAGAGAAGCTTCATGTCGCCTGTCATGTGCCTGGATGCCCCACTATCAACAATCCAATGACTACTGATAGTTCCTCCTGGAACACCCTGCACATGAACTCACATGATTAGTTGGAGATGGGGACCCAAGCCATTGTGGTCTTGGGTCTTCCATTTTCATCGACAACAATTACTTCCACTTTTTGATGGTTAGGAAATTGTGATGGTCCCCCTGAATTTGTGGTCATTTTAGGTTTCCATGTCTGTTGAGTTTTACCAGTTTGATGGTTTGAAAATTTAACTTCGTGATTGTTTGAAGTTTTTGAAAACTTTGAACTTTCTGGTTTAACTGAAACAGATTGTTTTTGAACCACATTAGTCTTAAGTGCTTTCTCAATCACCTTGACTTGTTGGCGTCTCTGTTTCTTTTCCCTTTCTCTTACAAGGCGGGGATCTTGTTTTAAAGAAACCGATCGCTTTTGGTAATTTTGTTCACGGGGATCATCAATTTTAGCTTTTAACTTATGAAGATACGGACAATTTCGAATGATATTCCCAATTTCACCACATTCAAAACATGATCTTCGTTCAACAAACCCCGAAGTATCATGTGATTGTCTTGTTGATGATGAACTTTGTGATCCCGAGGTACTTGGTTTTGAACTGTTTGGTTCATTTCTTTTCAACATTTTTGCTTGCTTAACAAAATCTAAGTTAGATTTGTTTTCAAATGTTTCAATTTTGTCTGTTCCCTTTGATTTCACAAAGTTCACCTTCTTGTCCTTTTTCTGAGTCTGTTTCCTTTGACCTTGAGTCGGTAATTTACCTTTTGGTTTGGTATGATTTTGCTGCTTTTTCACTGTCGGTAATTTCTGATTGCCATATTGTTTTCGAACTTCGGCCTTTGGAATCGGAGGGCACCGTGTTACCAAAACATGTGAACCCGACTTTCCCAAAAACTTACTTGTCGAATTTTCAAAAACTTTACTGATTAAAGATTGATTTACATTCTTAATCGGAAAATCTTTGTCAGAATAAATTTTACCATCACCAACAAGAGTGTACAGCAAATTCACACTCTCAGACTCTTTTGCAGACGTGGACTTGATCGGAACAGTCTTAGCAGGTTTTGCGGGAGGATCACATAGAATATGATTCTCAAGAGGTATGTCCTCTTCTTTGATTACCGCATCAGACTTTGCTGAGTCAGTATCATCGGATTCCTCATCAGAAGAATCAACATCCTCAACAATAATTGGAGGATCCTGATTCTGTTCAGCAGAAGACAAACTTGTATCTGCTGATACATCCGACTCTGATGATACTTCCGGTTTGTATCCAAATCCGGTCGCAAATTCCTCAATGTCTAAAGGAACAGATGGTTCAAAGTAAGTTCTATCCTCTTCATCAGGCATGGCATCATAATTGTGTCTCACAGGTGGTGGACATTTCTTATATCCAATGCATGTGACATCCCTTTTCTCTTTCTGAACATCAATGATGTGATCCAACACATAGCTAGAGCTTAAATAGCTGTCTAACTTGAGCTGGATCGCCTCAATTTCAGTTTTAACACAAGCCATTTCTTTTTGCATTATCTCAAGGCGATTGATATAGCAATTTATGTCTGTTTGTTTTCTTGAAACCAGTTTTGTCAGCTCGGTTTTATCTTTCTTTAATTTTTCAATCACCGATTTAAATTCCTTTTCATGGTTTTCATAAAACATGTTGGCTTATGTGCATTTAGAAAGATCCACTGTCAACTTTTGGTTGTGGATGAATGTCACATCATTGTTTTGCAAAGCCTCATGTTTGCTTTGCAAATCACACCACTTAACATCCAAAGAAACATGTTTGTTTTGCAAGTCAAACAAATTAGCTTTTAAAGCATCATGTTTGCCTTGCAACTCAGACATATTTGCATCCAAATCAGCACATTTAACACTTAAGCTAGCACAATTATCACAATCAACAACAGTAGGTTCATCGACACATACCTGACTTGATGAACTGCCAACATTAGCCATAAAGGCTGAATGAAGAGAAGAAGAAGAATAAGCAGCTTGATCCACCAATATAGATCTTCTATGATTTCCTGCTATAGCTTCTCCTAATAGCTCATCAACATCTGCATCGACTGACACACTTGACATGTCATCCAAATGATCATCGTCTGAAGTCAAGGATTCTTCATCTGAGCTTCTACTGTAACCAGAACTGTCTTCATCTTCAGAAGATTCATCACCATTGGCAGAAGATTCTCCACCACTAGCGTGATTTAAATCCTTGACAACCTCAGCAAAACAAGTTGTTCCATCCGGTACATCATTTCCCAACTGAATTGACCAATCACAACCTTTATCTACTTGTACCACAAGAGCCTGGTTGGCATTTGATGGTCCTGCTTGACTTGGGTTGTTAACAGGTATCAACGTACGCTCGTTATTCCTGTTCTGATTCTGTTGGTTACCTTGATTGCCTTGATTCCTGAACGGATTCTGGTTCCCATGCTGAGCTGGCTTTGTACATTCTCTCTTGAAGTGACCTCGTTCACCATTTGAAGCACTTGACTGACTGTTTGTGGAACCCATACTTGGTATCTTTCTTGCTTTCCAAGCTGGTTCTGCCAGTCCTTTCCATGAAATCCTTTGCCCGCCTTACAGCACTTGCGAAAGCCCATTTGATATCCATAAAATCCATTTCCTCCTTATCGATCTGCTGATAATCTTCTTGTGTCAGATTGATGTTTCCGATCTGACCTTCTACTAACCCACAATGCGCGCTCACCAAGGTGTTAAGTAGCTCCATATGTTCTTTTGCTACTTCAACACTTACTTTCGAGAAGCTTGACGTGTCAAGCCGTACTGTATTTGGCTTAGATGGCTGACCAGCAGATGATGTGCTCCCATAACAAGCTTGTTGTTGAACAGGAAGTGGATTCCCGTATAAGTCAGTTGCTACGGTAGATGGCCGATGGCCTTGCTGTTGTGGAGCTGGTTGTAGAGGATTTCCATACAGGTCTGTAGTTAGAGCTGGCTTTACAGGAACTTGTATCGGATTGCCATATAAATCTGTGCTAGTGGCAAACGCCGTTTGAAGTGGAGCATGTGAAACTGGTCTTGCAGAAGTGCTAGAAGTTCCATAATACATATCAGGATTTTGTGGCACTAGAACCCTTTTCGCCTTTAGGGTTTCTTCCTGATCTTTGTTTTCTAAGAGCTGAACGAAGTCATTGATATTAGCCGTAGCCAATACGCCATTGTATTTCAGGATTTCCAAGAAACTATTCCATTGAGGTGGCAATGCATCGGCAAACTTTGTGACTACCTCTGCTGGAGTTGTTACTACCCCATAATTACCCAATTCAGTCAGCAAGTGATAAAACCGACTAGTCAAATCTCCCAAGGATTCCTTTTCCATACACGTGAAGCCATCAAACTCCTTCTTGAGTAAGTTGTGTCGCAATTGGCGAGTCGCTTCGTTTCCTACCCTTCTCGTCTTTAATGCATCCCATAATCGCTTTGTCGTTTTGAAGCTGACAAATTGATGATAGATATCCTTGCTCAATGCCTGAGTTAGAATAGTATATGCCTTCTTTTCTAAATCATACGCCTTTTTCTGGTCTTCCGAAAGATCAGAAAATGTCGCGACAGTTGAAGCGGCAACCTCAAGAGCTTGATGGAATCTTTCTACCCATCCAGGATATTCGTTTATGTGCATCAATTTCGGTGGGCGATTTAGACTTCCGGTCTCGCTTTCGCTTAGGAGTATGCTTTGAATACTTGGAGTTTGATTTGAAACAAACGCCCATTGACCGGTCGAAATTGGATTTGCTTGCGAGGATACCGGTGCGGGAGATTCGGCCCATGATGGCGAGAAACCCGTGCTTCTATACTTACTTTCTACGGTAGACGGATTACCCCACCAATCCGGATTCATTTTGAATGTGCAAAACTGAATACCTGATGAAATCACTCAAAACAAACAGTTAAAATAATTTTTGAAACCTTCTGTTAAAAATCACAAGTATCTCGACGAAATGCTTTTGTGTGATTCAAACGACGAAACCAGAATGATAATTTTTAATGTGCGACGAAACTGAAATGAGTTTGATATCGACGAAACTGAGTGTTTGTCGACGAAACTGAATGTTTATTCCTGGTCGACGAAACACTTTGAATGAGTGACGAAACTCAGTTGTTTGAGTGGATCTTTATGTGTGATGAAACTCAAATATAACAGGTGTGACGAAACTGATTTGATAAGATTTGAATGTGTGAGTGACGAAACTGACTTTTATGATGACGAAACAGAATGATCTAGGTGACGAAACCTTCTGGTTGATGTGATCTTTGTTTGATGAAGTCTATGGATGATTTTAGAAATTGATTTTGTCTTTTATGAATTTTGTCAACAAAGGGATAAGGTATGAGATTTTTCAAAAAAGAAACTTATCCAACTATCCAACCTACTGACACATGACACCCTTTTTCAACCTACCAGCATGTTTAGATTACCAACTAGTATGGAGTGCAAAATTAAAATGATTAAAAGTCCCTTTTAATTTTTCTTTTAATTGAAAATTCCAACAATAATCAAGAACCTTTTTGAAGGTTTCTTGAATACATGAAGAACAAACCCAGAATTTTGACTTTTTCCGGTAAACTTATGAGTTTTCCGGTGAACCGTAAATTTCCGAACACAAATTCTTGCTTGAAACTTCACTAAAAACCAACTTTTAACATGTGAAAATGAAGAATAAAATGGTTTTTATAAGAACTTTCAGCAAAATACGAGGATTTTCAAAGCTTTAAACAGGATTTTTCAAGAAAAATAAACTTCAAAAACTCGAAAAACAACCCGAAAACAACTCGGTTTTAACAAGGAGAAGAGCCTGAGCCAAGGCTCTGATACCACTTGTAGGTCCGACTAGGGGAGGATCTAGTCGCCTAATCCTTGTGTTGTGGTTGTGTGGAATCCAACCGAGATAACAAACCGAGATCGAACATGTAAATGATAGACACGAGACTCAACGATTAACACCAATGTATTAATACTTGAAAACAGTTACAATGCAAGGTTTACAAATACACTCTGTAAACACTCTCGTTCTCTCGTGTGTGTTCTGTGTTTTCTCACACTTCTACTCTACCTCTTCTGTCTGATTTGTTCTGTTTATATAGCACCAGATATGACGAACAGAAGTAGGTCGACGAAACAACATAGTAGACGACGAAATCGAACTTGACGAAGCAAGTTGGTCGACGAAACACATGTTGGTCGACGAAACAGCCCTTGTTTCGTCGACTTGCATGTGATTCGTCGAATGGGTTGTGGCCCAATCAGTTTGAGGCCCAAGCTGTTTGTTTTTGTCGACTTGGTTCAGCCCAAGGCTAGTAATCTGGCCTAGTGCTCGATGACTTGTGATTCGGCCCAATGTGAAGTCAAAGCCCAACACCTCATGCACGTATATGAATTCCAAACATGCAGATTGTAAACATTTGTGAAGTTTAGTCAAAGTTGTGACATCATCATGATGATGTGTCAAGCGGGAAACGTTCTCGGCTCTCCATGCTTCGCGTGTCGAACTCTGGGGCGCACGACGGAGGAATGTCGTGACGTCAGGCATGAGCCGAACCTAACCAAGTCGAAACCAAGTTGAACCAAACCGAGTCGAGTCGCATCCACAAAAGGTGTATCAACAACCAAACAACATACCAAGTATTAAGCAAATGACGACCAAATTGAAAAGGCGTAAAACAAAAACTAATTAAAAAACTAAATTCCTTTAACCTTTGTGAAAAATTATAATAAAGTTTGTTGCAAAATTTGAAATCATAAAATTTAATATGAAAAAGAAAAAAAAAGAAATGCAAAAAAAAGAAGAAAAAAAAGCACTATTCCTTAATATGTTATATATATATATATATATAGGGTCGGAATTTAGAGAAAATGTTTGAAAGTGTGAGAACGGCGAGAACGCTTATGGATCGTCCGATTAGAACAATCTATGAACTAGATTGGCACGGTGGCGTTTTCGTAAATAACATCAATTTTATTACGTGGACGCGCCTCATTAAGGGTAAAAAGGTCTTTACACCTCTATACCAAAATGCCATACTACTGATGAATAAAACGCCATTACGGACCAAAACACATTGCTATATAAAAAAAACATCCCAGACATAAAAACACACCCCCAGCTGAAACGTCATATTTTCTACTATATACCATTCATCTTACAAACGCCAAAATCCCCAAAACATCAAACATAACTACCTAAAAAACGCCATATTTTCTACTATATACCATTCATCTTAGAAAACGCCAAAACACTCAAACATCAAAGATTCCAAAAAAATCGACGGTTCTTTCGGATACACTATTTCCTCAGTAAAACGCCAAAAATGTCAAATATCGTTTCTTGATTATTCAAATATTGTTCTACGCCAAAGTTTCGGATAATGCATTCTTCCCTGAGGTGCTGTGACCCAAGTAACATTTTGGTTCATGAGTTGGACAAATCATAAACAAAAACATGTTGGGTCAGACTTATGTCATTTTCTGTGTTTTGTTCTTGATGAATATTATAATCGCATGAAAAGACGAATGGCACTGATGAGTTGTTTGAAGATACATATTCAAACAAAAAACTTATGTCATTTCATCTTTCCAAACGGCCACAAAAACACAAGCATGGCTAAGCCAAACCACCAGCGAAAATGATTCAAAGAAGAAAGAGACTGATGACAGTGAAGATTTGGAAGATGAATTGTTTTTATTTTTATTTTTATTTTTATAATTCTCTTTTTCTGTTGTTTGTTATGTATTTTTCAACTTAGAATACAAAAATACATTATATTAATAAAACACCAAACAGTTATAATGCATATGAAACGCCATATATGGAGTAAAAACGCCAAAAACTCCCAAACTATAATGAAAGTAGTTTGCAGAAGTATTAATTAATAAAAGCTAAAAATGAAAAAAAAAACGCCAAAAACTACTTAAACCCATTCAAAAACGCCAAACTTGGGAGATGGAAAGTCTATGACCCTAAAAACTCATAAAAAGCTGAACAAAAACAGAAAAATACACAGTAACTGAAAAGACGGCTACTTTATTAATATCATTTATTATAAATAAAATCCCGCCTAAACTACGCGCCAAAAATATCCTATAAGAGAGACGTCTCTGCACAATCAACTGATCACAAACCCAGAAACAAACGTCATATTTCCTAGAAACCATTCACTTTAAAAACGCCAAAAATAATAGTTAAAAAAAAGCCATAGATGCAGAACCTCGATTTTGCTATATTGAGTATTGATCTGAATAAAGTTTCACTGAATGGATTCTTCTCTGAGTTGGGTATCTCTATAATCTTTTGCTGAATGAGATGGACAAATATTCAAGATAAAGTGACTGATGACACTGATATGACATCATGTCACTTTGTTCTTGATGGATACATTGATGGCATGAAGGGATCAATACATTAAAGCAGGCGTTGGTCTTCAACATGTCATCAAACAAGTATATATCCACCCACCATAAAGAATGCCACGAAAAATAAGCATCTTCTAAAGACGGTCGTTATGTAAGAAAATAAGGATCTACATAAGGTATTCAAAAACAGGTTCAAAATGCCAAAAAGGTTAAAGTAGAGGAGGCTGATCAAAGTGAAGATTTGGATGAGAAATTAGATTATAATTTTTAATTTTTTTTTCATTTTCTATTGTTTGTTATCTAATTCTCTGTTGTTTATCATTTAATTCTCTACTATTTTAAAAAATTGAGTATAAAACGCCAAAAACTACAAACACCAAAACGCCTGATAGTGTGAAAAACTGTGAGAACGAATGCTAGCAAAGCACGATGTTCCTATATAAAACGCCAAAAAACGGAAACTAATACTAATTGACAGATGAAAATTGAAAGAAATAGTAAAATAAAGAGACGGTATGATTATTGCCAAACATTATAGTTATATTAATGCCACTACATGGAAAGTTGAAATTTATTTATCTTTTCAAAAGGCCATAATTGCTTGTCACATTATAGGCCTCTATCCTACATGGCAAAACACTTGATATAATAAAATCAAGAAAATTACTGATGTTTTTTACATTAAAGGCCTGCATCCTGATCTAAAAAACAATAAAAACTCCAAAACAATACATAAAATGTGACAACTGTCAAAATTCCAGGTATCCGTGCAACTATTAAACCATGTGCTTAATGACTGTGCTGAATTACCATTAATGACTTGAATTGCTTTCTGATTATTGTCATATACATACATGTGCATCACATATTGCTTGATGTCATATCATTATTGCATGAGAACTTTATTGACTCAAATGATGCACGAAACACAGTTAGCACAGTTATCAGACAAACCGGGAAAATGCTGACGGAGTTCAGTACATAGACAGAAAATGTGTTGAGACATAGAATAAGCCAGAAATCAAGTATTACACTAGTATAGTGTGTAGGAAAGTAAGAATCAGAAAACTGCCTTCCTCGTGATAGTTTAAGTGCCGGAAAGTGCCTAAAACTCACATAAACTGCTGAATTCTGCAGAAAATCAGCAAATTCAGCATTTAAACACACTTATATCATGCAGAAATATGGTTAAATGGTCCTAAATGCTTTCCTAAGTGTCGGGAATCGAAACTGTCATAAAAAGGTGCATAAAGCACACTAAACTGCATAGTTTAGCACCTTAACGAACCAGTAACCAACCGAACAACCGAACACTATCCGAAACACCAAATTTTCACTAGAAACACTGTTTTAACATTACCAAGCTGGTTATGGTCCCCGAACATCATAACACACTATATAAATATCTAATAACTAAATCCCTAACTAGACACTTGGATACTAACCATAATAACTAATTACTAGTTGAAACCTAGCCTATGCCACCCCCCCACCTAGTGAACGGCCAACATATGGCCACATGAAGATTTTATTTGAATTTTATATTGGATCATGTTTCTTATTCCTAAACATATAAACCATTGGAAAAACTCATAAAGTGGATTATAAATATAACCTTCAAGACTTAACTTCTCATTTCATCATTCACACAACACTACACTTCTCTCTTCCTTTCTTCTTGGGTTCGGTTGAGAATACACACACCCATAACCATCATCATCTTCCAACTTTCATTCAATCTACATATATACATACAAGGGTGTTAGAAGATGCACAAGGAAGCTAGGAGCTTTCGGAAGTTGAAGAACCTTCACCATTTGCTTTTATCCACTTCTTTTCTTCTCTTGATCATCCCTAGCGCTGAGCTAGTGGTAAGAACACTAAACTCTTCATTTTGCATCTTATTCAAATGGTTAAATAATGATACATGATGTTAATCTTGAAGAACACTAAAAATCAAGAGAATGAAACATGAACATAAGCTTAAAATCATAAGAAATCTTGATGTTTATGTGTTGTTATACTTGTTGATTGTTGTTTACTTATGTAAATGATGTAGATCATCATATGATCTTGCTAGATCATGATTAAAAACATAATCTAGCAAGATGAGAGGATGAAAGTGTTAAAGATCCATAGATCATCCTCACATAAATCATGAACTTAAAAGAATATATTGTTTTCTTGTAAAATGATGATTAAAGTGAGATGTAAGTCTTGTAAATCTAAGATTTCAAGAATGATTTTTCAAAAACTCAAGTTAAAAATACAAAGTTTACTTAATCATGGTTCTTAAATAAATTAATCATGTTTTTAGAGGTTAAACAAGTGTAGGATCATGTATATAACAAGAAAAATCCAAGAAGAAGCATTTTTAGAAAATGTGATTATAAGTTGTAGAGAACTAACTTCTTTAAAAATGATGTTTTTAAAGAAACAACCACACTTAAAGGGTAACTAAGCTTACTAAATACACTAGTAAGTTACTACAAATTTTTGTAAATTTTCAAGTTCATGAAGTAGTAGTTTATGCTTGTTTTTGGCAAAATTGGTAAGTATAGGTTGATTATTGATTGATTGTGTTGATATACAAAAAAAAATGATATGCCTTGAAGGCATGGAAACCTCCATTTTTAGGGGAAACTATGGCAAAAATTTTCTAAAAATTAAACACTTAGAAAAATATTTCTAAACAAATATTTGCAAGTATATTTCAAACCATAAATTTTCATGTAAAGTTTGCCATAAATTTTTATTACAAAAATTATAAATATTGGAGGTTGGTTTTTATAAATAAAAGTGACTAAATATGTATATAGGAAAATATATATTTAGATGTCTCCATGTGTTTGATTATTGGTATATTATGTGTATTAGTTATATTATTTTAGGACTTGAAATAATATAACTCATCATAATACCAAAAATTAAAATCCAAAATATTACCAAAATTCCAAGGAATAAATATACAAAGAATACCCAATTTATTGGTGGAACCGAACAAAGGAATATAACCTACAAAATATTCCGGAAATATGATTCATAAGTATATTTTTGGTAAATAATATTTTGGACACCAAAAGAACAAAAATATGATTTTTACAGTTATTACAAAACATATCATATTTTTGACAAGGAGAAAATATATTATTTTTGGGAAAATAAAAATATATATATATTTCTTGGAATTATTAGAAGATATATTATTTTTGGAAGAAAATATATATTTTCTCAAACAAACATGAAATACATTATTTTTGAGAAAAAAATGTATTTTCTTAAATAAACTGAAAATATATTATTTTTGGAAGGAAAATGGATTTACATATATTTTCTTAGTTAGATTTGGAAATATATTATTTTTGAGACTTGTATGAGATTTATAAATATGTTTGCCAAGGGAAAAATTATGTATTATTTTTCTAAGTAATATTTCTCAAAATATATATTTTGGAAATATATATTGGTGAATTTTTATTAAAGATATTATTCCGGAAAAGTTAATACAAAATTAAGTATAAGAATACGAATACAAATACACCCATCCTTGGGAAGGATATACATGTATAAATACTTGAAAAGTATCAAATTAAAATATATTAATTTAACAATTATTCCAAAATTTAATAAATATAATTCAAGTTAAAATATTTATTATTTTAACAAATAATTATATAGTTTGGAATAATATTAAGGACACAATCAAGCGTAACTCTAGGACACTAAGTAATACTAAGACAAGGCACGACCCGCTTGTCTAATAGATCATAGTACGTTGTAGGTAGTCGTGTACACCGGAAGAAGCTTTGAGTTTCCGTTGATATCGAAGAACGCAAAACCGTGAGTTCATGTCCCCCTTTTCTTTTAACTGTTTTCAGTTTTATAACTTCGGGGGTGAAGTACATGTTACAAACTGTTTATAAATACTTATACATGGTATGGTTAGCTAAGGAAAGGTACTGCTAGATTATGTGAGTGGTGGGTATAACGCTTAAGACCATTAATCCTCGTTGTAGGACCGAGGGACATGAGTGATAGATCTATTTGGGTGTAGCGAGCCTACACCCATGTGGACCGGGGTTTGGCCCATGAGGTGACTATGTCTTCAAACTGAATTCCGGTACAAAATCTGCTAGGTTTGAACCTTCCTGCATCACGTCACACATATTAATGGCCTTGCAAACCATTAATGATCTGTTTTCTGTTTTCCTTGTTTGCTAAGGGTTTGGATAATGTGTTTTATCCTAGATAAGACACATCTTTCAAAGCCTGGTTTTATTTAGAGTCTTTTGTCGAGTCCTTATGGAACTCTAAAACTATTTGCGTGGTTTGTAATATGGATTCAAAGTCTGTGTTGGGATTTCAAAACAATGATGTTTGTGATATTTTAAACTTATTTAATGGATGATCATCTTTAGTTTTATCATATAGTTGTTATTGAATGCAATGATATTAAGTAAGTCACACATAATCACGCTTCCGCAAAAGTTAGGGTGTGACAGTTTGGTATCAGAGCTTCGATTGTAGTGAACTAGGATTCCTTCTTGAGTCTAGACTACAATCATTAGGGCTCTCACAAAAATATTTTTACAACATGTTTTCATTGCATACACGAAACGCCCAGATCCATGGAACAAACATTTTTACAAACGGAAAGACAAGAAACACGATTGCAAGGTTTACTTTTGTGGTTTAGTCTGGGAGACTAGGTGGTTTAGTCTGGGAGACTAGGTGGTTTAGTCTGGGAGACTGGGAAGGATAGAAAGGATTTGTGAGGAATAATGAGGATACATGATTTCATGATTCATTGTCTTTGATTGCATACTAAATGATAGTGGTTAATATATGTGCAAATGTTATGATTGTTCTGTTACAGACACTATGTCTTCATCCGAGAGCGGATTGTCCAATACCGATGACCCTATGGCTATTGTGTCCGATGACGAGATCACACTGGAGCCAGAGATCTTTACATCCGATACTAAGAGCGACCCAGATATGCTATCAGACGACGATAATGACTTTCAGCCGTTTGCGTTGCCTGATTTTGGAGATAACTTACCCCTTGCTGATGGTATTGCAGACGAGGATCCTTTTGTTGTTCCTATCCCAGTCCATGATCATCTTATCATCGGGCATCCCGATGGTGAGCATATCGTGGCACCGATCCTCGCTCCTAGTCCTTTAGTAGTCATCCCTCCTGAGGATTGGCCTTTTGATGTTCTATTTGATGATGATGTTGACCTGTCTGTTGATGGTCCTCCTGATGATGCCGATGGTGATGGAGAGTTGGATGAGGATGTTGTTGCTTTCTCGAGATCCCCGTTATTGAGATTTCCTCTGATTCTAGTTTACACTCTGTCTCAGATTCCTTTGAGTCTGTGACGTCTTCCGCCTTGCAGGCAGTTGGATTATGACACTATGCCGCTAATTCTGATGATAGGGCCATGTCAGCTGCACCATCTCCTCCACACGATCCCGAGCCTGGTCTTGAGCCAGATTTTGTTCCTGCTGATCAGCCTGATGTTGCACCTGCTGATCCTGAGCCCTTACTTGATCATGACCCTATTCCTTTTGGCATACCAGACATTGCACCCCTCATACCTGATCCAGTTCCTGCACCCGTTGACCCTCCTGTTGTTGAGCCACTTATTCCTCCACCTGCACCCGCACCCGCTGACGTTGCTCCTTTTCACCCTGTGGAGTCTGATGTCCATCGTGATGATTTACCTATCGTTTTCTTGCAGGACATACCGGCACCCCGTCCAGGGGAAGGTACTTCAGCTAGCAGCCTAGTCATGACCCTCATGTTTCAGCAGCTTTTCCACATATCCCCCAGTCTGCACCTTTTGCTCCTTTCACTTCTTCGCCACTCGATGAGCCATTCCGATGGTTTCCACCGTACACCATGCCGATTTTAGATCCCTACCATCCCTCTCATTTTGTTGGTTATACACGGGATGAGTTACTTTTATCACTTCAGTTTCAGTATGAGATCATGAGTCATAGGATTTTGGAGCTTGAGATGACACCGCGTCCTTTACCATGTCCTTGTTAGCCTGCTTTTGTTCCCCCTCGTTCATCACCGTCTCCATTTTCACATCCCCCTGCACCTCTTACTCCTTTTCCAGAGTTTGATGCTCGATTTCTCATCATTGAGCAGCAGACCAGTTATCTGTTGCGTCATGTCTATGAGCTTGAGGAGGAGCTTGCGCATGTGCGCAGCTTGCTTTTCTTTCCTCCACCTCCTCCTCCACCACCATAAGCATAGTTGGTTTTTGGTTTTATGTAGGTAGCATTGCTTTTGATGAGAGCACCACTATTGAGCTGAGCTTGTGAAGCCTTTTGGAGACCACCTTTTGATTATATGACTTTTGTAGACTGGTAGACTGGTAGACTGGTTGGACAAGGGTAGTGTGACCCTGTGATCCTCTTGATATGATACTTTTGTAAAACATGTAACAATACTTTGTGGTCGATGATTAATGAAAGATCAATCATCATGTTCTCATTAAATACATTGTTAATTTACATGGTTGTGCTATGATTGTGATGTTACATGCTTACTTTATTAATATCATTTATTATAAATAAAATCCCACCAAAACTACGCACCGAAAACATCCTATAAGAGAGACGTCTCTGCACAATCAACTGATCACAAAACCAGAAATAAACGCCATATTTCCTAGAAACCATTCACTTTAAAAACGCCAAAAATAATAGTTAAAAAAGCCACAGATGCAGAACCTCGATTTTGCTATATCGAGTATTGATCTGAATGAAGTTTCACTAAATGGATTCTTCTCTGAGTTGGGTATCTCTATAATCTTTTGCTGCATGAGATGGACAAATATTCAAGATAAAGTGACTGATGACACTGATATGACATCATGTCACTTTGTTCTTGATGGATATATTGATGGCATGAAGGGATCAATACATTAGAGCAGGCGTTGGTCTTCAACATGTCATCAAACAAGTATATATCCACCCACCATAAAGGATGCCACAAAAAATAAGCATCTTCTAAAGACGGCCGTTATGTAGGAAAATAAGGATCTACATAAGGTATTCAAAAACAGGTTCAAAACGCCAAAAAGGTTAAAGTAGAAGAGGCTGATGACAGTGAAGATTTGTATAAGAAATTAGATTATAATTTTTATTTTTTTTTTCATTTTCAATTGTTTGTTATCTAATTCTCTGTTGTTTATTATCTAATTCTCTACTATTTTAAAAAAATTGAGTATAAAACGCCAAAAACTACAAACACCAAAATGCCTGATAGTGTGAAAAACTGTGAGAACGAATGCTAGCAAAGCACGATGTTGCTATATAAAACGCCAAAAAACGGAAACAAATACTAATTGACAGATGAAAATTGAAAGAAACAGTAAAATAAAGAGACGGTATCATTATTGCCAAACATAATAGTTATATTAATGCCACTATATGGAAAATTGAAATTTATTTATCTTTTCAAAACGCCATAATTTCCTGTCACATTATACGCCTGTATCCTACATGGCAAAACATTTGATATAATAAAATCAAGAAAATTACTGATGTTTTTTACATTAAAGGCCTGCATCCTGATCTAAAAAACAATAAAAACTCCAAAAATACTTAAAATGTGACAACTGTCAAAATTCCAGGTATCCGTACAACTATTAAACCATGATTAGTGCTTAATGACTATGCTGAATTACCATTAATGACTTGAATTTCTTTCTGATTATTGTCATATACATACATTTGCATCACATATTGCTTGATGTCATATCATTATTGCATGAGAACTTTATTGACTCAAATGATGCATGAAACACAGTTAGCACAGTTATCAGACAAACCGGGAAAAGACAAACCGGGAAAATGCTGACGGGGTTCAGTACATAGCTAGAAAATGTGTTGAGACACAGAATGAGCCAGAAACCTAAGTATTACACTAGTATAGTGTGTGGGAAAGTAAGGATCAGAAAACTGCCTTCCTAGTGATAGTTTAAGTGCCGAAAAGTGCCTAAAACTCACATAAACTGCAGAATTCTGCAGAAAATCAGCAAATTCAGCATTTAAACACACTTATATCATGCAGAAATATGGTTAAATGGTCCTAAATGCTTTCCTAAGTGTCGGGAATCGAAACTATCATAAAAAGGTGCATAAAGCACAATAAACTGCATAGTTTAGCACCTTAACGAACCAGTAACCAACCGAACAACCGGACACTACCCGAAACACCAAATTTTCACTAGAAGCACTGTTTTAATATTACCAAGCTAGTTATGGTCCCCAAACATCATAACACACTATATAAATATCTAGTAACTAAATCCCTAACAAGACACTTAGATTCTAACCATAACAACTAATTACTAGTTGAAACCTAGCCTATCCCCCCCACACACCTAGTGAACGGCCAACATATGGCCCACATGACGATTTTATTTGAATTTTCTATTGGATCATGTTTCTTATTCCTAAACATATAAACCATTGGAAAAACTCATAAAGTGGATTATAAGTATAACCTTGAAGACTTAACTTCTCATTTCATCATTCACACAACACCACACTTCTCTCTTCCTTTCTTCTTGGGTTCGGCCGAGAACACACACACCCATAACCATCATCATCTTCCAACTTTCATTCAATCTACATACATACAAGGGTGTTAGAAGGTGCATAAGGAAGCTAGGAGCTTTCGGAAGTTGAAGAACCTTCACCATTTGCTTTTATCCACTTCTTTTCTTCTCTTGATCATCCCTAGCCTTGAGCTAGTGGTAAGAACATTAAACTCTTCATTTTGCATCTTATTTAGATGGTTAAAGAATGATACATGATGTTAATCTTGAAGAACACTAAGAATCAAGAGAATGAGACATGAACATAAGCTTAAAATCATAAGAAATCTTGATGTTTATGTGTTGTTATACTTGTTGATTGTTGTTTACTTATGTAAATGACGTAGATCATCATATGATCTTGCTAGATCATGATTAAAAACATAATCTAGCAAGATGAGAGGGTGAAAGTGTTTAAGATCCATAGATCATCCTCACATAAATCATGAACTTAAAAGAATATATTGTTTTCTTGTAAAATGATGATTAAAGTGAGATGTAAGTCTTGTAAATCTAAGATTTCAAGAATGATTTTTCAAAAAATCAAGTTAAAAATACAAAGTTTACTTAATCATGGTTCTTAAAGAAATTAATCATGTTTTAGAGGTTAAACAAGTGTAGGATCATGTATATAACAAGAAAAATCCAAGAAGAAGCATTTTTAGAAAATGTGATTATAAGTTGTAAAGAATTAACTTCTTTAAAAATGATGTTTTTAAAGAAACAACCACACTTTAAAGGGTAACTAAGCTTACTAAATACACTAGTAAGTTACTACAAATTTTTGTAAATTTTCAAGTTCATGAAGTAGTAGTTTATGCTTGTTTTTTGCAAAATTGGTAAGTATAGATTGATTGTTGATTGATTGTGTTGATTTAGAAAAAAAAATGATATGTCTTGACGGCATGGAAACCTCCATTTTTAAGGGAAACTATGGCAAAAGTTTTCTAAAAATTAAACGCTTACAAAAATATTTCTAAACAAATATTTGCAAGTATATTTCAAACCATAAATTTTCATGTAAAGTTTGCCATAAATTTTTATTACAAATATTATAAATATTGGAGGTTGGTTTTTATAAATAAAAGTGACTAAATATGTATTTAGGAAAATATATCTTTAGATGTCACCATGTGTTTGATTATTTGTATATTATGTGTATCAGTTATATTATTTTAGGACTTGAAATAATATAACTCATCATAATACCAAAAATTAAAATCCAAAGTATTACCAAAATTCCAAGGAATAAATATACAAAGAATACCCAATTTATTGGTGGAACCGAACAAAGGAATATAACCTACAAAATATTCCGGAAATATGATTCATAAGTATATTTTTGGTAAATAATATTTTGGACACCAAAAGAACAAAAATATGATTTTTAGAATTATTACAAAACATATCATATATTTGACAAGGGGAAAATATATTATTTATGGGCAAATAAAAATATATATATTTTTCTTGGAATTATTAGAAGATATATTATTTTTTAAAGAAATATATATTTTCTCAAACAAACATGAAATACATTATTTTTGAGAAAAAAAATGTATTTTCTTAAATAAACTTGAAATATATTATTTTTGGAAGGAAATGGATTTACATATATTTTCTAACTTAGATTTGGAAACATATTATTTTTGAGACTTGTATGAGATTTATAAATATTTTTGCCAAGGGAAAAATTATGTATAATTTTTCTAAGTAATATTTCTCAAAATACATATTTTGGAAATATATATTGGTGAATTTTTATTAAAGATATTATTCTGGAAAAGTTAATACAAAATCAAGTATAAGAATACGAATACGAATACAAATACACCCATCCTTGGGAAGGATATACATGTATAAATACTTGAAAAGTATCAAGTTCAAATATATTAATTTAACAATTATTCCAAAATTTAATACATATAATTTAAGTTAAAATATTTATTATTTTAACAAATAATTATATAATTTGGAATAATATTAAGGACACAATCAAACGTAACTTAGGGACACTAAGTAATACTAAGACAAGGCACGACCTGCTCGTCTAATAGATCATAGTACGTTGTAGGTAGTCGTGTACACCAGAAGAAGCTTTGAGTTTCCGTTGATATCGAAGAACGCAAAACCTTGAGTTCATGTCCCCCTTTTCTTTTAACTGTTTTCAGTTTTATAACTTCGGGGGTGAAGTACATGTTACAAACTGTTTATAAATACTTATACATGGTATGGTTAGCTAAGGAAAGGTACTGCTAGATTATGTGAGTGGTGGGTATAACGCTTAAGACCATTAATCCTCGTTGTAGGACCGAGGGACATGAGTGATAGATCTATTTGGGTGTAGCGAGCCCACACCCATGTGGACCGGGCTTTGGCCCATGAGGTGAATATGTCTTCAAACTGAATTCCGGTGCAAAATCTGCTAGGTTTGAGCCTTCCTGCATCACGTCACACATATTAATGGCCTTGCAAACCATTAATGATCTGTTTTCTGTTTTCCTTGTTTGCTAAGGGTTTGGACAATGTGTTTTATCCTACATAAGACACATCTTTCAAAGCCTTGTTTTATTTAGAGTCTTTTGTCGAGTCCTTGTGGAACTCTAAAACTATTTGCGTGGTTTGTAATATGGATTCAAAGTCTGTGTTGGGATTTCAAGACAATGATGTTTGTGATATTTTAAACTTATTTAATGGATGATCAACTTTAGTTTTATCATATAGTTGTTGTTATGATTGAATGCAATGATATTAAGTAAGTCACACATAATAACGCTTCCGCAAAAGTCAGGGTGTGACAGTTTCGTATCAGAGCTTCGATTGTTGCAAACTAGGATTCCTTCTTGAGTCTAGACTACAATCATTAGGGCTCTCAAAAAATATATTTACAACATGTTTTCATTGCATACACGAAACGCCCAGATCCATGGAACAAACATTTACAAATGGAAAGACAAGAAACACGATTGCAAGGTTTACTTTTGTGGTTTAGTCTGGTAGACTAGGTGGTTTAGTCTGGGGGACTAGGAAGGATAGAAAGTATATGTGAGGAATAATGGGGATACATGATTTCATGATACATTGTCTTTGATTGCATACTAAATGATAGTGGTTAATATATGTGCAAATATTATGATTGTTCTGTTAGAGACACTATGTCTTCATCTGAGAGCGGATTGTCCGATACCGATGACCCTATGGCTATTGTGTCCGATGACGAGATCGCACCGGAGCCAGAGATCTTTACATCCGATACTGAGAGCGACCCAGATATGCTATCAGACGACGACGACGACTTTCAACCGTTTGTTCCTATCCCAGACCATGATCATCTTATCATCGGGCATCCCGATTGTGAGCATATCGTGGCATTGATCCTCGCTCCTTTTCCTTTAGTGGTCATCCCTCTTGAGGATTGGCCTTTTGATGATCTGTTTGATGATGACGTTGACCTGTTTGTTGATGGTCCTCCTAATGATGCCCATGGTGATGGAGAGTTGGATGAGGACGTTGTTCCTTTGAGTCTGTGACGTCTTCCGCCTTGAAGGCAGTTGGATTACGACGCTATGCCACTGATTCTGATGATGATACGGCCATGTCAGCTGCACCATCTCCTCCACACGATCCCGAGCCTGGTCTTGAGCTAGATTTTGTTCCTGCTGATCAGCCTGATGTTGCACCTGCTGATCCTGAGCCGTTACTTGATCATGACCCTATTCCTTTTGGCATACCAGACATTGCACCCCTCATACCTGATCTAGTTCCTGCACCCGTTGACCCTCCTGTTGTTGAGCCACTTATTCCTCCACCTGCACCCGCACCCGCTGATGTTGCTCCTTTTCACCCTGTGGAGTCTGATGTCCATCGTGATGATTTACCTATCATTTTCTTGCAGGACATACCCGCATCCCGTCCAGGGGAAGGTACTTCAGGCTAGCAGCCTAGTCATGACCCTCATGTTTCAGCAGCTTTTCCACATATCCCTCAATCTGCACCTTTTGCTCCTTTCACTTCTTCGCCACTCGATGAGCCATTCCGATAGTACCATGCCGATTTCAGATCCCTACCATCCCTCTCATTTTGTTGGTTATACACGGGATGAGTTACTTTTATCACTTTAGCTTCAGTATGAGATCATGAGTCGTAGGATTTTGGAGCTTGAGATGACACTGCGTCCTTTACCATGTCCTTGTCAGCCTGCTTTTGTTCCCCCTCGTTCATCACCGTCTCCATTTTCACATCCCCCTGTACCTCTTACTCCTTTTCCAGAGTTTGATGCTCGATTTCTCATCATCAAGCAGCAGACCAGTTATCTGTTGCGTCATGTCTATGAGCTTGAGGAGGAGCTTGCGCATGTGCGCAGCTTGCTTTTCTTTCCTCCACCTCCTCCTCCACCACCATAAGCATAGTTGGTTTTTGGTTTTATGTAGGTAGCATTGCTTTTGATGAGAGCACCACTATTTAGCTGAGCTTGTGATGCCTTTTGGAGACCACCTTTTGATTATATGACTTTTGTAGACTGGTAGACTAGTTGGACAAGGGTAGTGTGACCCTGTGATCCTCTTGATATGATACTTTTGTAAAACATGTAACAATACTTTGTGGTCGATGATTAATGAAAGCTCAATCGTCATGTTCTCATTGAATACGTTGTTGATTTACATGGTTGTGCTATGATTGTGATGTTACATGCTTACTTGCTATGATAAACACTATTATGTATACGTATTATTTATTATACGATTAAGACCTGACCTATACAATCTTCTTTTAGAAGACGCCTCCTCGAAGGAACACTCAGTTGCCCACAACCGAGGTAGAATTGCAAGAACGAATTTCACAGGCAATCACAGAACATGAGGCCTTACGCTCCGAACACAGCGGAGGCACCTCAGGAAATAACCCACCTCACGGTAATGTTTAAGTCACTTAAGACACATTACGATACGTTGGACATTTCCATGTGCCTTTGCTAATGCTTTTCTGTGAATGATGTTGCTTGTACAGGCTGTACTTACAAGCAGTTCCTTGACTGCAAGCCTCTGAACTTTGACGGCACTGGAGGTACTGTACCTTTTGTAAGATGGGCTGAGAAGACAGATTCTGTGCTGCGAATGATAAAGTGTGCGCCGGAGCATCAAGTCACTTACATTTCTGGACTTTCCCTAGACGGAGCTCTGTCATGGTGGAACCTTCAGGTTCAGACTCTAGGTGAGGCTGCAGCGTATGCTATGACTTGGGACGATTTGAAAGAGCTGATGCGTAAAAAGTACTGTTCAAGGGCTGAGATTCAGAAGTTGAAAACCGAGTTTTGGAATCTGAAAATGGATGGTCCTAAGATAGCGGAATATGTGCAGAGATTCCATGATTTGTCTCGTGTTGTCCTCTACATGGTAGAGCCAGAGTTCAAGCGAGTTAGATGTTTCATTTGGGGATTGGCACCCCAAATACTGAGCATGGTAACTACTTCTAAGCCTCCAACAATTACCGAAGCCATTGACCTGAGCGTGGCACTGACTGAAGAAGCGATCCGTTTGGGTAAGTTTTCAATCTCTGAACAAAAGAAGACGGAGATTCATGTCGAGTCGTCAGGAGAGAACAAATAGAAGTTTTCGAACTTCAAGAAGGGTACTCGTGCAAAAAACAATGCCAACAAGCGTAGAGATGCTAACCCACCAGCGGAGGCACAAGCTGGTGCTACTGGTGCTGCAAGTTCTGAGAACAAAGGGAAAGGATATATGGGCACCCTGCCCAAATGTAATGTATGTCAGTATCATCATGCCGGCCAGTGCAAGTTTAGGAAGTGTGGTAACTGCGGAAAGAATGGTCATTCTAAGGAAACGTGCTGGGCTGGTACTGGACGTGGGAATGGTGGTCAAAGAGGAAATGGTAATGGTAATGGCAATGGCAACCGTGGTGGAAACAGTT
The DNA here is from genome assembly GCF_002127325.2 of Helianthus annuus. NCBI lineage: Eukaryota > Viridiplantae > Streptophyta > Magnoliopsida > Asterales > Asteraceae > Helianthus > Helianthus annuus. The sequence goes on along the minus strand of NC_035436.2, from coordinate 40,573,842 downwards.
ATGGGAATAGAAATCAAGGAGGAAATAATAACCAGGGAGGTAATGGAAACGGAAATAGAAACGGAAATCAAGCCGGAAGTGGAAACCGCCGAGGAAATAACAACAACAATCAGGGTGGTACCGGAAATGGCCAAGGTTGTTGTAGTTACAGTGAAGTAGGGCATTTCAAGCGGGATTGCCCAAAGAACAACCAAGCCTAAGGAAGAGTCTTCAACATTGGAGCTACGGAAGCTCGTCAAGATCCGAACGTAGTCATTGGTACGTTCCCTATCAATCAACATTTTGCATCTGTGCTATTTGATACTGGTGCCGACTATAGCCTTCTATCTCTAGAGTTTAAGAATATACTTGGGTTAGTTGCCAGTATGTTAGATATCCCGTATTCGATAGAACTAGCTAATGGGAAGCTAGTAGAAGCAAACGAAGTAATTAGAGGCTATGTGATAGAGCTTGGAGAGCGTGAGTTTACGCTTGATCTGCTGCCAGTTGAGTTGGGAAGCTTTGACGTAGTGGTTGGAATAGATTGGTTGTTGAGTAACCGAGCTGAGATCGTATGTCATGAGAAGATTATCCGCATCCCGATGACGAATGAAGAGACGATTGTGATTCATGGGGAGAAGCATGACACGCCTCTACAGATTATTAGTTATTTAAAGGAACGAAAGTTTTTATGGAAAGGATGTGTTGCCTTCTTGGCTCACGTTGTTGATAAGAAGCAGAAGAACCAAAGCTCGAAGATATCCCTGTGGTAAGGGAATATCCTGAAGTCTTCCCCGAAGACTTGCCAGGATTACCTCCACAACGACAAGTCGAGTTCCATATTGACTTGGTTCCAGGCGTCGCGCCTGTAGCCAAAGCACCTTATCGACTTGCGCGTTCTGAGATGCCAGAGTTGTCGACGGAGCTTCAGGAGCTTCTGGACAAGGGATTCATTAGACCAAGCTTCTCGCCTTGGGGAGCTCCAGTTCTGTTTGTCAAGAAGAAGGACGGTAGTTTTCATATGTGCATCGACTACCGAGAACTGAACAAGTTAACCATCAAGAATCGGTATCCTTTGCCGAGAATTGATGACTTATTCGATCAACTTTAGGGTTCGAGGTACTACTCCAAGATCGATCTTCGATTAGGTTATCACCAGCTGCGGATACAAGAAGAGAGTATACCGAAGACTGCCTTCAGAACTCGTTATGGACATTACGAGTTTCTAGTAATGCCGTTTGGGTTGACGAACGCACCGGCAGTATTCATGGATTTGATGAATCGAGTTTGTAAGCATATCTTGATAAATTCGTGATTGTATTTATCGATGATATTCTGATCAATTCGCGGACGAAGGAAGATCATGAGCAGTACCTTAGAGCCATCTTAGAGCTGTTAAAGAAGGAGAAGCTCTATGCTAAGTTCTCGAAGTTCGAGTTCTAGTTGCATGAGGTACAGTTTCTCGGTCACGTGGGGAATGAAAATAGAATTCACGTGGATCCCACCAAGATCGAGGCGATTAAGAATTGGGAAACTCCGAAGACGCCAACCGAGATCCGCTAGTTTTTGGGTTAGCAGGGTATTATCGCAGATTCATTGAGGATTTCTCCAAGATCGCTCAACCGCTGACCTCCCTTACTCAAAAGGATAAGAAGTACGAATGGGGAGATAAACAAGAAGAAGCTTTTCTGCTGCTCAAGAATAAGCTTTGCGATGCACCTATTTTATCCCTACCCGAAGGCACCGACGACTTCATGGTATACTGTGACGCCTCGCGTCAGGGATTGGGTTGTGTGCTAATGCAGCGAAAAAAGGTTATGCTTCGCGCCAGTTAAAGGTTCATGAGAAGAACTACACCACGTATGATTTGTAGTTAGGCGCAGTGGTGTTTGCTTTGAAGATTTGGCGACATTATCTATATGGTACCCGATGTACGATCTTTACAGATCACAAGAGCCTTCAACACATATTCGATCAGAAAGAGCTTAACATGAGACAACAACGTTAGGTAGGACTGTTAAATGATTATGATTGCGAAATCAAATATCATCCAGGAAAGGAGAATGTGGTGGCAGACGCCTTGAGTCGCAAAGAAAGGATTAAGCCCATACTGGTTAGGGATTTAGAGATGATTATCCAGACAGATCTCTCGTTGTGCATCCGTGCTGCACAGAGAGAAGCTCTCAAGAAAAAGAACTTAAAGGCTGAATATCTCCGTGGGATGGAGAAAAAGCTGGTACCCAATGAGGAAGGAACTTTGTATTTTATGGGACGAATTTGGGTTCCGCTTTTTGGTGGTCTTAGAGATGTTATTTTTGATGAAGCTCATAAATCAAGGTACTCGATCCACCCAGGATCAGACAAGATGTACCAAGATTTGAAGGATTATTACTAGTGGCCAAGACTTAAGGGTGATGTGGCTACTTACGTTGGAAAGTGTTTGACTTGTGCCAAGGTAAAGGCCGAGTATCAGAAGCCTTCAGGTCTTTTGCAGCAATCAGAGATACGCATATGGAAATGGGAGCAGATCTCAACAGATTTCATAACAAAGTTTCCCAAGACTCCCAGAGGTCATGACACGATTTGGGCAATCGTGGACCCTTTGACAAAGTCTGCGCACTTTTTGCCGATCAGAGAAAAGGATAACACAGGTAAGCTAGCTGAATTGTACCTAAAGGAGATAGTAGCACGTCATGGTGTGCCTATCTCAATTATATCAGACAGAGACGAAAGATTTGTGTCAAGGATTTGGCAATCCTTCCAAGGAATGTTTGGTTCTCAGCTGAATCTGAGTACCGCTTTTCATCCACAGACGGACGGTCAAAGTGAGAGAATGATTCAGACGCTTGAAGATATGTTACGTTGTTACGTAATGGACTTGGGTGGCAGTTGGGATACTCACCTACCTTTAGTTGAGTTCTCCTATAACAACAACTACCATACGAGCATTCAAGCTGCACCATTCGAGGCTCTCTACGGAAGCAAGTGTCTATCACCATTATGCTGGGCAGATGCAGGTGATAGATAGTTGGTTGGTCCCAAACTGGTCCAAGAGACGACTGATAAGATCATACAGATCCGAGAGCGCATGAAGGCGGCTCGTGATCGCCAGAAGAGCTATGCGGACCAAAGAAGAAAACCCTTGGAATTTGAAGTGGGTGATATGGTTCTGTTGAAAGTCTCACCCTGGAAAGAAGTGGCATGCTTTGGGAAGCGTGGTAAGTTAAACCCACGATTTATCGGACCGTTCAGAATTTTGGAAAGGGTTGGTTCTGTAGCTTACAAGTTGGAGCTACCAGCAGAACTTAATGGTGTTCACGATACATTTCATGTATCTAATTTGAAGAGAAGCCCAACTCAAGAAACAGTGGTCATCCCTGCTGACGAAGTTCACATTGATGACACACTCCACTTTACCGAAGAACCCGTTGTGGTTACTGATTGGAAGGTTAACAAGACTCGGAGGAGTAGTGTTAAACTCGTCAAGGTTCGATGGAATACGGGTCACGGCCGAGAGTTCACTTGGGAGCGTGAAGACCGCATGAAAGCTAAGTACCCGCATTTGTTCCCCAACTCCCCTGTAGCTAGTAGTAAAGCTTAAAATTTCGGGACGAAATTTTCTTAACAGGGGGATAATGTGACAACTGTCAAAATTCCAGGTATCCGTACAACTATTAAACCATGATTAGTGCTTAATAACTGTGCTGAATTACCATTAATGACTTGAATTACTTTCTGATTATTACCATATACAAACATGTGCATCACATATTGCTTGATGTCATATCATTATTGCATGAGAACTTTATTGACTCAAATGTTGCACGAAACACAGTTAGCACAGTTATCAGACAAACCGGGAAAATGCTGACGCAGTTCAGTACATAGACAGATAATGTGTTGAGACATAGAATGAGCCAGAAACCAAGTATTACACTAGTATAGTGTGTACGAAAGTAAGGATCACAAAACTGCCTTCCTAGTGATAGTTTAAGTGCCTGAAAGTGCCTAAAACTCACATAAACTGCAGAATTATGAAGAAAATCAGCAAATTCAGCATTTAAACACACTTATATCATGCAGAAATATGGTTAAATGGTCCTGAATGCTTTCCTAAGTGTCGGGAATCGAAATTGTCACAAAAAGGTGCATAAAACACACTAAACTGCATAGTTTAGCACCCTAACGAACCAGTAACCAACCGAACAACCAGACACTACCCGAAACACCAAATTTTCACTAGAAGCACTGTTTTAACATTACCAAGCTAGTTATGGTCCCCGAACATCATAACACACTATATAAATATCTAGTAACTAAATCCCTAACAAGACACTTAGATTCTAACCATAACAACTAATTACTAGTTGAAACCTAGCCTATACCCCCCCCCACACCTAGTGAACGGCCAACATATGGCCCACATGAAGATTTTATTTGAATTTTCTATTGGATCATGTTTCTTATTCCTAAACATATAAACCATTGGAAAAACTCATAAAGTTGATTATAAGTATAACCTTCAAGACTTAACTTCTCATTTCATCATTCACACAACACCAGACTTCTCTCTTCCTTTCTTCTTGGGTTCGGCCGAGAACACACACCCATAACCATCATCATCTTCCAACTTTCATTCAATCGACATACATACCAGGGTGTTAGAAGGTGCACAAGGAAGCTAGGAGCTTTCGGAAGTTGAAGAACCTTCACCATTTGCTTTTATCCACTTCTTTTCTTCTCTTGATCATCCCTAGCCTTGAGCTAGTGGCAAGAACACTAAACTCTTCATTTTGCATCTTATTTAAGTGGTTAAAGAATGATACATGATGTTAATCTTGAAGAACACTAAGAATCAAGAGAATGAGACATGAACATAAGCTTAAAATCATAAGAAATCTTGATGTTTATGTGTTGTTTTACTTGTTGATTTTTGTTTACTTATGTAAATGATGTAGTTCATCATATGATCTTGCTATATCATGATTAAAAACATAATCTAGCAAGATGAGAGGATGAAAGTGTTAAAGATCCATAGATCATCCTCACATAAATCATGAACTTAAAAGAATATATTGTTTTCTTGTAAAATGATGATTAAAGTGAGATGTAAGTCTTGTAAATCTAAGATTTCAAGAATGATTTTTCAAAAAATCAAGTTAAAAATACAAAGTTTACTTAATCTTGGTTCTTAAAGAAATTAATCATGTTTTTAGTGGTTAAACAAGTGTAGGATCATGTATATAACAAGAAAAATCCAAGAAGAAGCTTTTTAGAAAATGTGATTATAAGTTGTAAATAACTAACTTCTTTAAAAATGAAATTTTTAAAGAAACAACCACACTTTAAAGGGTAACTAAGCTTGCTAAATACACTAGTAACTTACTACAAATTTTTTGTAGATTTTCAAGTTCATGAAGTAGTAGTTTATGCTTGTTTTTGGCAAAATTGGTAAGTATAGATTGATTATTGATTGATTGTGTTGATTTACAAAAGAAAATGATTTGCCTTGAAGGCATGGAAACCTCCATTTTTAGGGGAAACTATGGCAATTTTTTTCTAAAAATTAAACACTTAGAAAAATATTTCTAAACAAATATTTGCAAGTATATTTCAAACCATAAATTTTCATGTAAAGTTTGCCATAAATTTTTATTACAAAAATTATAAATATTGGAGGTTGGTTTTTATAAATAAAAGTGACTAAATATGTATTTAGGAAAATACATATTTAGATGTCACCATGTGTGTGATTATTTGTATAAGTTATATTATTTTAGGACTTGAAATAATATAACTCATCATAATACCAAAAATTACAATCCAAAATATTACCAAAATTCCAAGGAATAAATATACAAAGAATACCCAATTTATTGGTGGAACCGAACAAAGGAATATAACTTACAAAATATTCCGGAAATATGATTCATAAGTATATTTTTGGTAAATAATATTTTGGACACCAAAAGAACAAAAATATGATTTTACAATTATTACAAAACATATCATATTTTTGACAAGAAGAAAATATATTATTTTTGGGCAAATAAAAATATATATATTTTTCTTGGAATTATTAGAAGATATATTATTTTTCGAAGTAATATATATTTTCTCAAACAAACATTGTTAGTGCAGTTGTCTGTCGACTACATCTTAGTTCGAGTCTTAGAGAGAGAGAGAAAGACAAGTCATTACGAGTTTCACTACGAGATTGACTACGGCAATATCCAAGGGGGAGATTGTTGATGCATATTTTGTCTATCGCCTTCGTCAATCCGGTTAATCCGAGTCATAGTGAAAAGCCGAGAAGAAATCAAGCGTATTATGTCATATCTAGTTAGAAATGGCAAGGTGGCAAACTTGTAATTAATGTGAATTTTCACTAAGTTGCCTTGACCATATAAATAGAAGGTTATGTCATATTTTTAGTTAGACTTTTAGAAGAGATTTAGAGATTTAGAGATTTGGAGATAGACTTTTGGAGAAGTTGGAGAGAAGACTTTCTAGAGAGAGAAAGTAGAGAGAGAAAGCTGTTGTGATTCGTGTATCAATCTTGTCAAAGTTAGCAATGGAATCACATTAGAAGTACGTTATCGTGTGTTCGGTCACGTTCGTTCACGGATTCCGCACGTGAAACGTTCGTTACGCAATCGAACGGCGTCAAAACCGGTCCTACAATTGGTATCAGAGCTCAGGAGGAGGTTCTCTGCAGAAATCAGCTGGTTTTCGTCACTTTTTCTTACTTCTACACCTTCTTTTTCTGATTCGGGAAGATTTCACGGTCGAAATTCGTTCAAAATCTCAGGGATTGTGCAAAATAGTACCGTGACAAATCCTGGAAAGTTTCGGATCAAAATTAAAAGTTTAACTGGGTGAAATGTGGATTTGATTATGGACCGCTCGATCGGACTACTCTGAAATCGCTTATCCTGACCAAATCAAGGATCGCTCTTCTGGTCGGACCGCTTATTCGTACGTATTTGGATCGCTCATCCGGACGGTTGAACCGCTCATTCGACCGGTTCAGGCTCGCTTATTCGGACGTCTGAACCGCTTATCCGACTGGATCAGGCCCGCTTATCCGGACAACTTCTCGAACCGCTTATCTGGACCGATACTGAATCGCTTATTCGGACATTTGGTGGATCGCTTATTTGGATCGCTCATCTGGACAAACTTGGTTCGCTTATTCGTCACAGTGTTTGAAAAACGTGTTATTGAATCATGGATTTCAATCTCGTTAACAGGACTCAAGAAACACTTGATAGAATAATAATATTAAAGAATGATTTTGATTCATTTTCAGGTTTTCCAGGAGAGAGTACAAGAAGTGTCATTGAGAGATACAAACATCTTGTTCGTTCAATGTCTGATTTAAATATTACAAAAGAACCAAAAGAGTGGATTGAAAAATTTATCAGTGCGTTACCGAAAGAAGAATGGGAAGATTATGTCTTGAACTTGAAAAGTTCTAGAGAATTTTCTCAACTGACAATTACTCCACTCATTAAAAGGATTGAAGAACATATGGAGATCAAAGATAAGAAAAAGAAAGAAAAAGCAGTAAAAGTCAAAGAATCTGGGAAGAATGAATCGTCAAGGTCTGCTTCAGTATGTTCAAAGTGTCATAACTTCAAGACAGTCAATGACAAACTTGTGAAGGATGCAGAAAGTTTGACATCTGAAGTCAAAAAGTTGAAACACGAGAAGCATACTGCTGAAAAACAGATTCTTATAGTTCAGAGTATTTGTGAGAAGCTGAAAGCCGAAAATGTTAAACTGTTGGATAGTGTGAACAGTTTGACATTAGAGAACAAAGGTTTGAAAGAAAATGAAAAGGTTTTTGAAAACAAACAGAAATCATCTGAAAATGAAGATTTCTGGATAAAATTGGAAAACAAAAACCTAAAAGCGAATGAATCAAAATTTCAGGAACAGATAAAAGTTTTGATGAATGAAAAATCTGTTCTTGAAAATTTGAAGATTGAGAATGAGAAAACTATCAAGTCTCATTTTGGGAGAATATCTCAGCTTGAAAGTGAAGCTGAGAATTCGAGGAACAAAATTGATGAACTTCAGAAGAAATTGAAAGGTTTTGTGACTAAATCTGACAGTTTGAGTTTTCCCTGTCCAAAACCACTCAATTCTATGCCGATAAGTGAAAAGATTGAAGATTGTGATGAGAAAACTGATGATGAAAATGAGGAATTTTATTCAGCAGATGAATCTGAGACAAAATCTGATGCTGAAATTAAGAAAAAGGAGAAATTTTTGAAGTTAAAAGAAAAATTTCAGAAAACTGTGTTACACTCGACTAAAAAGGGAGAATGCTCTAAGCAGAAACCTGTGAAGAAGATTGTAAAACAGAAACAAAAGATTAAAAATGGAGAAAAAATCTCATCAGTTCAATCATCCAATCACAATCAAAAATCAAAAGATTTAAAACTTAAAAATTCAAAAATTGCTGGGTGCAGGACAGATCATAGTGCTAAAGCGTCAAATCCAACAAAGATGAGGAAGGAATATCACCAGGCCAAACAGTGTTACGACTTGAGTGTTTGGTACAACGGTGATAACTGGTACGATAACAGAATGTGTTACAGCTGCGGCTATCATGGACACATTGCTGTTAATTGCCAGTACTGGAGATATGAGACCAGGAGGTGCTTTAATTGCAACATCAAAGGTCACATTGCCCGAGATTGCCCAAGGAGATCGAATGAAAGATTGAGGGCTAATTCTCAGAAATCGGCAAGAATTCCAGTCAAGGTCAAGCCCGAAGAACTAAAAGTTCGAGAACCAAAAGTTCAACAACCGAAAGTTCTAGAGACAAAAGTTAAACTTTCTCAGGGGCAGAAAGACAGACTGAGGAAAAAGAGAAAGAAGGCACGAGAGTATCTCGAGAAGATTTTGTCCTCGGGTTCACCGGACAAAAAGATTAAAAGTTCTGATGAATCAACTCCCTCAGCTGCAACAACAAGCAAAAAGAATTCATCAGATACAAATCTGGGGACAAAAGAGGAGAAGAAAAAGGAGAAGGTCGGCGATGAATCTGACAGATCAAAGTCGGACAAGCCACCTTCAGGCAATGATTCTGGTATGGTAAAACCAGAGGAGCCATTGGTTGAGGTAAAAGTTGAGAATTCTAGTTTAGCAATGGATGATGCAAATTTTCCACCACTGTTGAGCAAGAATTCAAAATCACCCAAGGTCAGTCAGGCTTGGGTGAAATTGTTTAAATAGAAAAACCTGACTTGCCGGAGATCCCAAGATGGTATCGTGGATCATGAATCGGCACATTTCTTGAGAAATTTCACTTTGGTGATTTTTCGCCTCATAAGTGGTAAATCAGGGACATTAATTTGTACTTGATTTTCTACTGATGATTTATGATCAAACTGGAAATGATAAATCTTTAAAATGTTTGAAGAAAACAAGATGAAGAGATAACCCCGAATCTACAAATGGTTTGAACACAAACTAATTTTTCCGGAAAAACCATTTTGATTGAAACAAACTTAAGTGTTTTGAAATCATTATGGGAAAATAGTTTGTTGTGAGGGGGAGTTCTGATTGTTTTTGCACGAGAATGGTGAATTGAGGTAATTCACATAATGTTGTCAAGTTTCTTGTATAGTTTGTTTTCAATTTTTCCTTCGGAAAATCAAAATTGAAACATATTTTGATTTTAGGGGGAGTAAGAAAATTTTGAAAAATTTAAAAAAATTGAAAAATGAAAATGAGTTTTGCTGCAAAAAGAGGAGATGATAGTACATCGGTAGACTATCACAGCATGCTAGAGATTTGTAAAGACAAAATTGTTTTTAAACAAGTCTTACTAATGATGTGTCAGTAGGCTTCACACAGTTAGTAAATTGTATTCGAGATATAAACATAAAATCAAAACTTACTTATTTTGTGGGGAACACTACTTGGATATATAGGTAACCCCTGAAATCTCGTTTGAAAGGTTTCTTATTCTGGAATACTAGGTTCTTGTACTCAATTGATGTCTGGGGTATTATTCCGGGACTTCTGCTGAACGGTAGTTCTGACCTAGTCCCTGGCTAATACTTTCTTCATATGCTTGAAACATAGCATAAAGCCCTCAGCTGATTAGACAATAAAATTGATGATCAGTTGTTGTAGCTGAAAAGATCCTCTAAAGGGGACCCACTGCTAAGTCGAAGCTGATATCTCTCTGCTGAACGGAAGTTCTGACCTGAGATCCCTCAGTTCTCGCATTTTTCCCCTAATTTATATACAGATATCATTTGTAGTTATACTTACCTGTAGATCAGAATATTGGGATCTGGATACGGGAGTATATTCAAGAGGTGGGACACTCAAATAAGTTTAAGTGCTAATACATTAAATACGTATCTTGAATCAATTGAAAATTTGTGTAGAGGTTTAAGTGGATAACAATACTGACAATCAGAAGTAAATTTGTTTTTAATATTTGCTGATTAATCAAGATCAACGGTGTTGGTGATATGTCTAAAAAAAACCGATATGATCCTCTTGCACAATCTCTCAAAAATAGTGTTCATTTCTGTTTTTCTATAAATTCAAAAATCCAAAAAATATTGTTTGTTTGTTAGATATTTGAAAACTTCAAAAAGATTTTCGACAACAGAGTGTGAAGAACTGATATTTGACATTTCAAGTGCTAAACATGTTGAACTTGTGGTTTGAGAGAGTATGTTAAATTGTGAAGATTTGAAATGCAAATTTGGTTCATTAACTTGATGAATAAGTTGAATGGTAACCTACAGTTTGATCTTCATAATTTTTCTTATATGATTTGCTGATTCATTAAGTTGAACTTCAAATTGTATTAGTTTGTAATAGTATGGTTGAGTTTTGCAGGTTTCTGATCCTGTTGCTACGGATAGCCAGGAGACACATCAGAACCAGAGGAGAGCTTAAACAGAGAAAGCCAGGAGTTGATTTCAATGGTGATAACGATTTCCAGACAGAGATCTCAGCATTATGTTAGGGGGAGTCTGATGAAAGTTAGAGCCAGAGAATGATCCAGGCATATGATTCCAGGAAGGAATTCCTGAAGAAGATATTATTCCAGGCTGAGTTCCTGAAGATTGATAGAATGACAAAGAAAGAGAAGCCCGAAGACTGATCAAGACTGAAGAACTGAAGATAGCATTGTTGTGACTCGATAGTCGACTCCATCAACATCTGAAGATAGAAGTAAGAAAAAGTTACGAAAACCAGCTGATTTCTGCAGAGAACCTCCTCCTGAGCTCTGATACCAATTGTAGGATCGTATTCTGACCCGAACGAGTCGTTCAGAGGCTTTCTCCTTGGTTTCAGGTGCGGAATAACAAGAAACTAAGGTAGAAACAGCAGGCAAATCACTTTTAACTACTTGTTTATTGAATTCAAACGTTTACAGCTCAAATCTTGCACCGGCAGACCTTCGGCACGATTTCCACTCAACGTTACAACTGAGATCGCCTTTTGGACTATATATAGAGTGCTGGGACCGCTTATTGGACATGGTCCAATGAGCGGTCCATGTTGTTGACACTAAAGCGGTCCAACACACAAACCATATTAGCGGTCCAAGCTGGTTTGCCGTTCGAGCGGTCCAAACATGTCCGCTCGAGCGGTCCAAACTCTTAATGGTCCAATGAGCGATCCATGAACCTAAATTTGACTCTAAGAGCGACCCAACTATCTAAAACCTATACAATCTCACTATTTCTCGTATTTCGAGCCCAGATCTAACGTTCTAAGACAATGACTCGATACAAGACGTAATCAGCAGATGTAGTGCACCAACAAACATGAAATACATTATTTTTGAGAAAAAAATGTATTTTCTAAATAAACTTGAAAGGAAAATGGCTTTACATATATTTTCTAAGCTAGATTTGGAAATATATTATTTTTGAGACTTGTATGAGATTTATAAATATTTTTGCCAAGGGAAAAATTATGAAAAATTTTTCTAAGTAATGTTTCTCAAAATATATATTTTGGAAATATATATTGGTGAATTTTTATTAAAGATATTATTCCGGAAGAGTTAATACAAAATTAAAGATAAGAATAGGAATACAAATACACCCATCCTTGGGAAGGATATACATGTATAAATACCTGAAAAGTATCAAGTTAAAATATATTATTTTAACAATTATTCCAAAATTTAATAAATATAATTTAAGTTAAAATATTTATTATTTTAACAAATAATTATATAATTTGGAATAATATTAAGGACACAATGAAACGTAACTCAAGGACACTAAGTAATACTAAGACAAGGCACGACCCGCTCGTCTAATAGATCATAGTACGTTGTAGGTAGTGTACATCGGAAGAAGCTTTGAGTTACCATTGATATCGAAGAACGCAAAACCGTGAGTTCATGTCCCCCTTTTCTTTTAACTGTTTTCAGTTTTATAACTTTGGGGGTGAAGTACATGTTACAAATTGTTTACAGATACTTATACATGGTATGGTTAGCTAAGGATAGGTACTGCTAGATCATATGAGTGGTGGGTATAACGCATAAGACCATTAATCCTCGTTGTAGGACCGAGGGACATGAGTGATAGATCTATTTGGGTGTAGCGAGCCTACACCCATGTGGACCGGGGTTTGGCCCATGAGATGACTACGTCTTCAAACTGAAGCCCGATGCAAAATCTGCTAGGTTTGAGCCTTCCTGCATCACGTCACACATATTAATGGCCTTGCAAACCATTAATGATTTGTTTTCTGTTTTCCTTGTTTGCTTTCATACCAGGGGTTTACAAACATATATACATACTTTCACTAATTACAAAGGTTTATTCGTGCACACAAACAACCACATGAACTTGCTCAACTTTTGTTGATATATGTTTTCAAACTACATGTATTTCAGGGAATTAAAAGTGGATCTGGCGGGCATTTGTAGGTTTCAAGTAACGTTGAGAATAAAAGATGTCATCCGTAGTCTAAGGGTTTGGATAATGTGTTTTATCCTAGATAAGACACATCTTTCAATGCCTGGTTTTATTTAGAGTCTTTTGTCGAGTCCTTATGGAACTCTAAAACTATTTGCGTGGTTTGTAATATGGATTCAAAGTCTGTGTTGGGATTTCAAAACAATGATGTTTGTGATATTTTAAACTTATTTAATGGATGATCATCTTTAGTTTTATCATATAGTCGTTGTTATGATTGAATGCAATGATATTAAGCAAGTCACACATAATCACGCTTCCGCAAAAGTCAGGGTGTGACATAAAACGCCAAAATATTTACTATGATTCTGATCTAAAAACAATAAAAACACTGTGTATTTATTAAACGCCAAAAAAATGGAAAGATGAAGTGACACGCGTTAAAAAAAATATGAAAGGACAAAAAAGCCCCTCCACCCTTCACTAAGCGGCGTGACACGTATCAAGCCAGGAAGCGTTCTCACCGTTCTCACACTTTTGAGCGTTTTCTCCTGATCCCGTTTCTCTCTCTCTCTCTCTCTATATATATATATATATATATATATATATATATATATATATATATATATATATATATATATATATATATATTGTGAGGTTCATTGGGGGAAACTAAAAAAGTGGGGAACAGTAGGGCACCGACTCAAACAAACTCCGATTGGACTCATTCCAGCGACATTGGAACTGGTTCGTCGAACCCTAACTAGGATCTCTTAACCTAAACCCTAAATCATAACCCTTAAACCCTAAATATATTAGGGTTGGCTTTTAGGGTTTAGCTTTAGGGTTCGGCTTTTAGGGTTAAGCTTTAGGGTTTAGCTTTAGTGTTTAGCTTTAGGGTTTAACTTTAGGTTTAGCCTTTAGGGTTTAGCTTTTAGGGTTTATAGTTTAGATTTTACGCTTTAGCTTAGGTTTTAGCCTTATTTTTTTTAGCATTAGGGCTTAGAGTTTAGGAGTTAGGATTTAGGGTTTAGGATTAAGAGATCTTAGTTAGGGTTCGATGAGCCGGTTCCAACGCCGCTGGAATGAGCCCAATCGGAGTTCGTTTGAATCGGTTCCCTGTTGTTCCCCACCTTTTTATTGTTCCCCAATGAACCTTCCTCTATATATATATATATATATATATATATATATACATACATATATATATATGTATGTATATGTATATATATAGGGTGGGAGTTGGCTACAAAGTCCATTTTTCCTACAAAGTGTACAAAGTCTTAAAATACCTTAATGTCAACCATAAAACACACTCAAAACCCACAAATAACATAGTAGAGATTATTAAAACACCATATTTGTGGGTTTTGTGTTGTGTTTTGAATGATAAGGCTTTGATTATCGAATGACTAACATTAGTGTGTTTTATGTTGATTATCATGTTGTGTTTTATATTCATAGGTGTACGATTGTGTGTTTGAAGTTTTTAAGGAATGTTAGGGTTTGGATATTATGTTTTAGTGATCTTCACTGTGTTATTTGTGGGTTTTGAGTGTGTTTTATGGCTAAAATGATGGTGTTTTAAGACTTTGTACACTTTGTAGGAAAAATGGACTTTGTAGCGAAACCCCATCCTATATATATATATATATATATATATATATATATAGAGAGAGAGAGAGAGAGAGAGGATCAAGATCAAGGGAAATCCCTACCGAATTGTGAGAACTTAGGGAACTTGGCCTTTCGGTGCGAGTTTTGACCCCATTTTTTTCACACCCCCAGATTAAAATGTTAGAAAAGACTCCCGTAAAAAAAAATCAAAAAAAAAAAACAAAAATCGAAGTTGTGTTTTTCGGCCACTTACAGCAGCTGTAAAAAGCTGTTGACATAAGCATGACATCACTTTTTATAGCATTTACTGCTGCCGTAAATGAAAAAAACTAGTTTTTGTTTTATTTTTATTTTTTCTTTTTTTTTTTGGAAAAGTTAATTTTTTTAGGATTTTTGGTAAACAAGTTATTTGAAAAAACCTTTCATAAGACCAACTTCTGTAAGTTCTCACAACTCGGACCAGTCTGAGACATCAATAACTACTCCAAATGTGGCTAAAACCGGTTTCTTATCCAAACCGGTCTTAACAAGAACCGCTTTGGTTTTTGTTAACCCAAACCGGAACCAAATGTGCATCTCTAGATTGACTAACATGGTAAACAACATGTCACTCACAGGGTGCGCTTCTATGTAATTAAAAGTACACATAAAGTTCTGATTGGTTTCACTTTGTCTTTTTAATACAACTAGTCTTAACCTCACGCGTTGTGGTGTGGGGGCGTGAAATGGTGTTGTTGCGGGGCGTGGGGCGTGCAACCGAACGACGGCAATAAAAAGTAAAAATGTAAAATAAAAACATAGAAGAGTGTTTCCTGTAATGGTTAATTTACTTGTGAATTGCTAAGTGAAACTTTAGAACTTAGAGGTGTGGACGACCATCAACTGGAGTCTAAAATACTAGCTCTGTTGGTCACCAGTTTGCCCAACTCAAACTCACTGAGTCAACCTTCATTCGAACTCACGAATTTGAATCGGATTTGTATTATATTGTAGCCTATTAAATTTGGTCATCAACAACACACACCTGAAAGAATGAATTGCGAAGCTTGAGATTTCCGACCGGTGGGTCGACAACGTACATACCTAAAATAAAACTGTGAGGTCGAAAACATATATACCTAAAAAATTATATACGAAAACTACATACCGAACACTACTGAACGAAAAGTTTGCCCCCCCCCCCCCCCTGCGGCCCTTACAAAGTTGCGCCCCGTTATCCACCAATACTTTTCTTACTTAAGTATGTTGTCTGTTAACATATAAATTATGCTAACAGTCTTCTTTGATAACTCAGATTCAAGCAGTGCATCAAAGAATGGACGCCAAGAATGAACGAAGGGGAAAACATCTTTTGTACAGTTGGACAGTAGGATACCAACGCAACTAGAAGTCGTATGAACAGAAGCCACATCGCCTAACACAATAACTTTTGCACAAGTTATGTATGTAACATGCTCAATGTCAATCACATAACTTGCAACCACAACATTAGATTTTTTTTTTGGTAAAACTGATGTAAGTATCTTTGTCGATGTGACTGTATTTCAGGATGCAACTAGCAAACACCTTTGCAGAAATAGAAATATAAATGTAATCCCCACTGCGCGGGTAGTACTTCTAGTTTCACTAGTTCTGTAAATTTCTATATTTGTAGTTATTCTGTCTTTAAGACATCCAAATATCTTAAATCAAATGTATGCATTTAGAATATATATATATATATATATATATATATATATATATATATAAATTTCCATTTTATTAAATAACTTTAAATATAACTTATCTCTTTCATTTTTTCACATCTTTCATATGTTTCCATTCTTCTAATATAGTCTTTCTAATTTTCTTATCTCAACAAAATAGGTGATATATATATATATATATATATATATATATATATATATATATATATATATATATATATATATATATATATTGTTGAAAGATAAAACGAATACCCATTTGAGTTGAGAAAACTCAAGAAAACCCTATGAAACATTTTTATTTTTTTCTAAAAAAATAGGGAATGTAACATAAATGTATTTGAACATTTTTATTAAAAAAATATAAAAAGCGCCTACTAGTTTTTCTTAAAAAAATGTTCAAAATTTGTATGTTACATTTTTTGGACATATATATTATGTAACATGAAATTTTTAACATTTTTTAAAAAATAGTCTACTCGACGCTTTTTTGTTTTTCTTTTATAAAAAGTTCAAATATATGTATGTTACATTTCCTTTTAAAAAAAATAAAAATGTTACATGGGGTTTTTACAAAAGTTTTTTAAGTTTTCTCAACTCAAGTGGGTTTTCATTTTATCACTCCCCTATATATATACATATTGGATAAGGATCCGTTATGAATTACCCTTTATTGCTAGAAATGTGAGAACCAATATGAACAAAAACAAAAACACTAAAAAAACTAAAAGCACATTAAATAAGTTTTTTCTTTTTTTATAAAAAAGCTAAATTTCGTAAAAAAAACGGAAAAGCAGTACCGATGCACATGTGCATACTGTATGCATATGCACATTTTTAGTGACGAAATTTAGTTTTTTTATAAAAAAAAATTGAACAAAAACTACTAGTGCACATGTGCATGCGTATGCATATGCACATTTGCATTTGCATGCACATGAACATGTGCATCGGTACTTTATTCAATTTTTTAGTCACGAAATTTAGCGATTTTTAATAAAAATATAATAAAATCCCTTTTAGCATTTAGTTGTGTGCTTTAGTTTTATGGTTTAGTTTTTAACATTTAGCTTCGATTGGGTTTAGGTGTTTTGGGGGTTTAGGGTTAGGTTTCTTTAGGTTTTTGGTGGGTGGGAGGTTGTGGTGGTGGGGGGTGGTGGGGGTTAATTTTGTTGTGTTCACATTGGTTCTCGTGGTTCTTGCAATAAGAGTGGTTCTCAAATGAATCCAACCCTATATATAAATATATATATATATATATATATATATATATATATATATATATATATATATATATATATATATATATATATATATATATATATATATATATAGGGTAAGGTTCATGCGAGAACCACCTTATTGCGAGAACCGCGAGAACCAATGTGAACACAATCTAAAATAGCTAAAAAAACCTAAAAAAAATCTAACCCCCACCCCCCAAAAACCTAAACCCCCACCCCCCCCCCCCCCAAAAAAAAAAAAAAAAACCTAACCCCCCCCCCAAGCTAAATGCTAAAAACTAAAACCCTCAAAAAACCTAAAAAAACCTAACCCCCCCCCCACCCCCCCCCCAAAAAAAAGAACCTAAACCCCCCTCCCCACCCCCCAAAAACCTAAACCCCCCCAAGCTAAAATGCTAAAAACTAAACCCCAAAAAAACCTAAAAAATCTAAAAAAATTAAAAAAAAAAATCTAAAAAAATCTAAATTTTTTTTTTATTTTTTACTATTTTTATGTTCGAATCGCTACTTTTAGTAGCAAAAAAAAATTTAAAAAAAATATTAAAAATTTTTTTTTTAATACTAAAAGTAGCGATTTTTATATAAAAAATAGTAAAAAAAATAAAAAAAAAATTTTTGTGTGTTTTTTTGATTTTTTTAGGTATTACTGTTTGTGTTTACACTGGTTCTCGCGGTTCTCACAATAAAGGGTGGTTCCTAACGGATCTTTGTCCTATATATATATATATATATATATATCATCAACCAATAGGTGGTTAAGTCGGTGAAGGTGGATAACCTCTAACATCGATCGGTTAGGGTGGATAACCTCAATATTAGTCGGTGATGGTCGTTAATACACATTTATTCTAGTAATGAAATGATTATGCATTACTGAAGAAACACCAATCTAATCTAATCGAGTGAGTAGATAACACTTAATAGGATGAACGGGCTCCGATGGATCTTCACGAGTTCTTTAAAAGCGTTGACATGCAAAACTAATAACAACATGAGTTTCGCTACAAGAAGGAGAGGTTGAGGGTTCTTCTCCTAATCATCCTCCGTCACGAGAATAACTATTTGCTTTAGAGAGAGTAAATTATAAGTGAGACTAGAGAGAGTGAAAGTTTTCACCTTCATAAAGTGTAGTATTTGTAGCTGGGGGAGTGGTGGGAGATGATTATGTGTTAATTGGTTTGTTCAAGGTATCATATTCGTGATGTATATTTTACACAAAGATGTTATTGTTAGGTAAAAAGGATCTTCCCTATTACAAAAAGGAAACATGTCCCACATGTAAGGCGATTAATTCAACGAATACATAATATTTAGTAATCTATATATCTATATATCTATATAACTATATAATACATCTCCTATGTACTCAAATGTAATTTCACCTTGAAATTTTAAGATGGCATATGAAAGGTTAACTTAAAATCTTAATTTTTTTACAATTTTGTTCCTATCCTGCCCTTCTCACATAAAATAGACACCCTATTAATCAATCACGATTAATCCGAAGAAAACACATTTCAATCCTACATCTAAGGGTTTCAGCCAAATCGCCTCTCTCTAAGAAACCTAATCGACCTCTGTAGTTGATTTGCATTTAATCTCATCATTACTTCACTTCATCTTCCTTCTCTGTGTTCAATTCTCATTATATCCCCAAGGCCCAAACAAAAGTCTTAGTTAGCAGACAGAAGCTACAATGAGAAGAAGGTGCTGTCTTCATCCTTTCAAATTCCCATCATCAGCCCTTTAATTTGGGATTGAAGATTCATTTTAAGACGCTACAGGGTCATTCTACTATGACGATGGTTGTTCGATTAGGCACCTGAAGGTCAGCACACATGTATGGTTAGGGTTCAGCGGTGGTTGACAGTCTTCTACGAACAGCAAGGGGGTAGGGTTCTGACGAGTCGAACTTGACACGACGATGGCAATGGGTGTTGAATGATGAGGTAAATTGTTACAATTTTTCACTTTCACTTTCACTTGCATCTAATTTGTTTTTGGTTATTGCTTCATTAATTTTTAAAACAGAAAGGTTTATTATGCCACCAACTGCTTGATGAAATGTGTCATCCACCTTTGCTGCAATTGAATGGCTTACTTATGCCCACCAACTGCTCGATGAAATGTGTCATCCACCTTTGCTGCAATTTGTATGTGCAGATATGTAATTATATCAGCAGGTATTGTCTTTTTAGTGATGATTCCAACCTATTTCAAAGGTTGTTGAAACATATCAACCGGGTGTGATCGTTCTCCAATGCGGAGCAGATTCGCTGGGGACCGCTTAGGCTGCTTCAACCTCTCTATAGACGGTGCGGTAGTCTTATTGTAATCAAAACCTGCTCGGTTATCGTATTTATTATTGAGTGATGTTGTAATACTTGTTTTCTGTTACTTCTGAATATCTTACAGGACATGCTGAATGTGTTAGGATTGTAAAAAAAATTGGTTTGCCTCTGCTGGTAAGTCTATTTCAGTATTTTTAAATAAATTTTGTTTGTATTATTAATTGTGTCTAGTAGAAACTAATATTGAGGGTTTTTGTGAAGGAACGGGAGGTGGAGGATATACCAAAGAGAACGTTGCCCGATGCTGGACTGTTGAAACATGAGAGCTTTTAGATACAGAGCAGGTAAGATAACCCTCTTTAAGTATCCGTATTAAAATGAAACGTATACTAAGTTAAAGCTCCATATATATCTTGCTTTACAATTTTCTCCTTTTTACGTTCCTTTTTGTAATTTGAATATCATCCGGCAGACGACAAGCTGACACTGGAAACGACACATTGTACATTGATGGCGTTTTACCAGTGGTCTTTTATTGTGTATGCAGAATGTAAGGTTTCAAGTTTTAGCATTGATAAAAATATAAAATAAGAGCTATATATTTATGTCATTTTATTGGTCATGTGTTCTTAATTGGGGACTAAAGTTGTCTTTCTTTGACCCGACCCGTTTCAACCTAACTCCATTTGTCCTTTCACCCAACCCGCCCATCTTGCCACATGTAATTACTAATTAGAATTTAATGTCATTATTTTCCCGAGTCAAGTTTAAATCTATTTTTTCAGATTTTTTTTTTTCAACTGGAATGGAGTACAGGTTCATTAATTTGATAGTGCATCATTAGTCAGGGATGCAGAAAATAAGGTAGGTAGCATTATTTGACTTCTCGCGTGAACATTTTTTTAAAAGTTGTATGTTTTTATTTATTTACATATTAATAATAGGCTAATAACCTTCAATTAATAAGCCACCAAATATTCTTGGCAGCAATGCAAGTCCCATCAAATGTTCTTCCATGAGTTGATCATTTTTTTAATATTTTTTGTAAAAATTTGGTATAAAAATAAAAATTTTCGGTTGCAGGCACTTCCTTCGACTAGCAGTCTGCATCTATTTTACACAGTGATGAGTTCATTCCTTTATTCCGGGGAAGCACTAGAGTCAAACGTTTGGCTGATGCTGGAATGCTTATGGACGCGTAAGATCAATATATGTTTAAGTTTCCAACCTCCGCTTCCGAAGACACACCATCACTCATCACCTACCACCACTCTCCTCATCTACCCTTCCACCTTAGAATCACCAACATCACCTCCACGAACCTCCACCACAGTCGGACACAGGACACCGATCACCGGGTTTCACTTAAAACTTTGATCTTTTCTCGGTTTGTTAAAAATGAGCTGGTGTACATTTGCTAAGGGACATGTATGAGGGTGTTGTTACCTTCCAGGTACTTCAAATTTGAGGATATTAACTATTTTAGTGGTGATGGTGGACATATGCAAAGGGACATGTATGAATGTGTTGCTACCTTGCAGTTGCTGGTACTTCCAATTAGAGGAATTTAAGTACTGTTCATATTACATCATTTTTATTGGTGATTCTCACGACAAGGCTATCAACAAGATTAGTGGTGTCTTCATGCAATGTTTCACATGCTTTGTTGAATTTTGGTCATAAACTATCTACTTGTGAACTTGGTAGTTAAAATGTTGTAAGCCGATTCGAATGTGAGACATCTTTCTATACTTCGATTCTTTTCTTTTAGTATTATAATTTGTATAAGTCGATTCGAATGTGAGACATCTTTCTATACTTTGATTCTTTTCTTTTAGTATTATAATTTATAAAACTCATAAAAATGTTTTTTTATGTCGTGCAGACCTAAAATATGCGTAATCTTCGACGTATATGGAAGGAAGAACTCAGGAAAAGGAATCTAATGACCAAAGGATTGAAAGAAAGTTGTATGAAACTATTCGTACTGAATTATATGAGGCTAACCAAACTCATAACAACGGTGTCTAAAAAAAAAAAAACGATATTGACCAGCCTGATGATGCAACAGTGGAGTCAATTGTTTTAGAGAAAATCACCAGCATTATGGATGAAACCAGTGCCAAAATGAGATCTTGGAGAAACATAACAAGACTGAAAAGTTGTAAAAAATAAAAGATATTGTTGGGCTATGGACTGGGGGAATATTATTTTGAATTAAGTATGGGCCTACCATGTTTAGTATACTGTAATACAAAATTAGCTTATGATAATTCGACCTTATGGTATACAGCTTGAACATTGGTTAGAGAGTTTTTCAAAAAGGGTTCATTTAAAAAAATATTATCCAGGAGTATTTTATAAGAAGATTGTGTAAAATATTCTACAAAAGTTATATTTTAATAGGTAATCAAGATCTATAATATATGATCATAATCTGTACTCTTATCTATAATTTTTAGACAAAATGCATTCCCGGTCAATCAAGCCAATTCATCCCAACCCAACTGCACACATTCTCCTCTTTACCAAGTGACATGTATTGTCAACCCGCTGCAACGCGCGGGTTTCCCTAGTATTTAGTAAAAGAACTACAAAAGGATTGCCTATAGTTTTTCTTTAAATAACTGAGAAAAGTAAACTATAATAGAACGTAAAATAGAAATTCATTTAGACGTCCACGAGTTTCAAAGAATGTCAGGAAGCATTTATTGTATGCATCTGGATTAAAAAAAAAAATTCATGGCATGGAAATGCCAATAGGGATTTCCTAACGACACACCCCATTTCTATCTGTACACTTTTTCAATTCAATACGTATCGTATAGGTAGGTCTATACGATGCGTATTGAAATAAAGTAAAAGACATGGCAGACTAACAGGTGCAGGTTATGTAGGTTATGTCTGGCGGTGGGCTTGATACGCATCGTATAGGCCTATACGATGCGTATCAAGCCACCTGTTTTTTTTAATTTATTTTTTGTTGTGTTGTGTTGTGTCGAATGCGAACCCGAGAAACGAAAGGGACTTCGAGCAGTTGGTCGATGATGTGATAGATAAAGATCTTGACACGATTATTTCCATTTTCAAGTATTATTAAAACCATTCAAGCCCACCAGTCTACAATGTGGTTTCCAATTTACGGAACATAATACCAGATTGTCTAAATAAGCGCTTTTATCATGTGTCATGTGGTGAACAAATACCAAGGGTGTATACAGATCTCTATTCGGTCATCTTTCCAAGCTTTTACACACGAATATGTAGTTCCCAATTTGCGGAACAAAATCCCAGATTGTCTAAAAAAGCGCTTTTATCATGTGTCATATTAGATATTAGATGTGTTATGGTGAGATTTTTCAAGTTTGCACAATGGGAGAAATGACCAACACCTCTGTCAGTATTGTCCTTTAAATTCGCATAAACATATTTTCCTTTCATAATTAACCTCCTCCTATAAATCAACCGCAACTCACCCGATACATCTTCTATGATGATTCGAAACATTCACGAACCACAATGGACTCAGACTCATACTACTCTAATATGACACATAATAAAAGCGCTTCTTTAGATAATTTGGGATTATGTTCCATTTTATGACACATGATACGGCACGCTTACCTTAATCACATCTTCCATTGAGTCACAGATCCGACAATAGGGCCCACGGATCTTATGCCCACCCGAGACCGACCTCTAGATCAGACATGATAAAAGCGCTTCTTTAGACAATCTGGGATTATGCTCCGTTTTATGACACATGATACGGCACGCTTACCTTAATCACATCTTCCATGGAGTCACAGATCTGACAATAGGGCCCACGGATCTTATGCCCACCCGAGACCGACCTCTAGATCGCACATGATCAAAGCGCTTCTTTAGACAATCTAGGATTATGTTCCGTTTCTTCAAGATTTACGTCTGTTGTCCAAGTTTGATCACATTTGACTTCATCTACGACAGTCCAATGACTTTCTTGGTTCAACAATCCGTTCAATTTCGAGAAACGAAAGGGATTTCGAGTAGTTGGTTCAATAATCCGTTCAATATCAGCGTTGTTTATCACCCTGTGTGAGCATTGGAAGCCCGACAAACAGTCTTGCAATTACATATTCAATCGAGAACGCATTATTAATTATAATGAAGCAATGAAGATTGAATGTGCAAAACCGCAACCGTTTTTTACTACGGAAACGGTGGCTATGGGAAATACAAACCGTTTTTCAATCGAGAACGCATTATTAATTATAATGAAGCAATGAAGACTCATACTACCGTTGTCGTTTCGTATTTTCTCCTTTTCTAATTCTCGAAAAATCTCGTAACGTATGACACATGATAAAAGCGCTTCTCTAGACAATCTGGGATTATGTTCCGTTTTATTATAGTCGTGAGTTGGTCAAACCTTTCTAAAAGTAGAAAAAAATAAAACAGAAGAAAGTGTTCCTCTTTGTTACCATGCATGTCATCTGAAAACAATTAACCAAACATTGTTAAAAGGGAGAATCTATTGGAACACCTGACTGAGAGAAACTTCTTTGAGCTAACTGCCGATATCTCATCCTTCTATTGTTCAGTACATCCGAGACGATTCAAGTGAGTCCTATGAAGCAAGTGTCTGTCTATTCAATTGAGAGGAATCATTGCATTACATCCCCGTTGAAAATAAATTGTGTCTGTCTGAACCAACCGAAATCCACAAATTCCAACAATTAACAGGACATTGTTAAAAGGGAGAATCTATTGGAACACTTGATTGAGAGAAACTTCTTGGAGCTAACTGCCGATATCTCATCCTTCTGTTGTTCAGTACTTCCGAGACGATTCAAGTGAGTCCTATGAAGCAAGTTTCTATCTACAAATTCCAACAAATTGTGGGTTAATAGATTCCGAAGCTGTTATTTCAGTTATTTCTGTTGATTCAGTACTTCAAGGCATGCCTGTTGATTCATCCTTCTGTTGATTCAGTACTTCCGAGACGATTCAAGTGAGTCTTATGAAGCAAGTGTCTGTCTATTCAATTAAGAGGAAAGATGACCAAATAGGGATCTGAACCAACCGAAATCCACAAATTCCAACAAATTGTGTCTGATGCAAGGATCTTCGAATGCGGTGTGTATGTTAAATACCGTTCACCGCTTTTTTAGTTACTTCTCTTGTTAAGTTCCATTATATGCTTCTTTCCTGATGCATGTCTATGTCGAACAGTTTCTCCGTCACTAATTTCTCCACTAACCGTGAAATCGAACAGTTTCCTCGTAGATTCCGTCCGGTTTCAAAGCCGGTTGAGGATTACGAGTGTTCTAGACTCGTTCAAGACATGCTTGTTTGGGCGATTTACCAAAATACGGATGCATTCCATGGTAAATGATGCAGCTGATGAAACCGAAGCTGTTATTTCTGTTGTTTAATACTTTTGAGACGATTTAAGTGAGTCCTATGAAGCAAGTGTCTGTCTATTCAATTGAGAAGAATCATTGCATTACATCCCCGGTTGTAATGATGGAACCCTTGATATGAAAAAACATTTTTGAGAAATTTATAGTTCAATACGCATCGTATAGGCCTATACGATGCGTATTAATCGATGAATTTACTGAAATACTCCTGTTTTTCTGATAAATTCAGGGGTATTTTCGAGAAAATTCAAAGTTTAATAGAGTTAATTGCCAAAATCGTCCCTCCCTGAGGTTTGGGCAGTGATGTGTGGTAAAATACACATATTTGTCCCGTGTAAAATGTATTGTTTTTGTATAAGTTTATTTGTTTTGATTTAGTTTTAGTACTTTATTATATTATTTTGTGTTTTGGCAAGTCCTGGTGCAAATGGAGTGAACATGAGTAATAACTAAATAACTTGCCAGTTGAGTAGAGTCGAGCGCCAATGACTAAACTAAAATCGCCACTATTTTTCTTGATTGGGTCGAGCCTACCTATCTCTATAATATTAATTTGGATGAAAATTAGTGGACCGCCACCATGCATTGTCACGAGATTTTGGATATGGAATTGTTTTGGTACTCACGGGCTTTGGCATCAAATTAATGGGTATTGAAATGAAAAAAAAAACCTAAAGGTCACAAATAATATATACATATGGGGACGTGAGTTAGAGAAGTCGCCACATTTATTATTTGACAGAGTAGCCATATAAGTTTCGATAACCTCAGTGGAGGTTTTTGGGCTTTTATTATTAATTTAGAAGACATCATTAACAAAACGGCCCATATGATATTCGTGATAATTGGCGGCAGCAACAGCACATGGCAGTAAAGGTTTGAGCCCTATTATTTATTTTCGAGACACATCATATAGGGGGAGAATTATATATACTTCTAATTTGTAACATGTTTCTGCATTAGTGGGTTGTAACTTTTGCTTTTTTGATGTTTCATGCTAATGTTTGTTGTACATTTAGTTGAGGTTGTTGTATGCTTTGTGGGACACGTGTTGTTTTCTCTTGCATCCAGCATATCTCTTACCCCAACCACAATGTCTCATTTCTTCTTCATGCTTTCATTCAACATCGGCTCCTAATAATCTTCCTACACCCCTGGATGACTCTCTGAATCCTAACTTTACAAATCAAAGCTTCATCTTATTCCATGATTACTCATTCAACATGTCGGAACCATAGCTCAGATACCTAATTTCCCCCAAAAAACCTTGAACCCTAAATTTTTGGTCAGGTTTGGTGTTCGATCCTGATAAGCATTTTTCCATGTTCCTTTAGGTCTGTATTCCTTTCAGATTTGATTTCTTCTTTGATTATTTAGTAATGTTTGGTTGTTGATTTTAATTTTCTGTTTGTTCAACTAGGTTTGTTGGAGTTCTTGTAAGTGGTTGTACTTTATGTTTAAATTGTGTTTTGTACAGTTTGTGTTGTATAATAGGTTAATTTGATTGTAACTTTTGTCCATTAATATTCACATTTAATGTCAAAGAAGCACACACATGTGTGTAATTAGAGAGTCTGAGAAAGATACAGGGAGGAATCTAGAGGCAGAGTGGCCACAACGGTGGCGTATCGACGGGGCGGTGGTGGAGTCAGCGGAGTTGTGGCGGCTCCCCCTCATTCAGATAGGTGAAATAAGAACCCGAGTAAACCCAGGAGACTCACGATCCTGAAGTTTTATGTTCAAGGTTATGTTATTGGAATCATCATCGATAGTGGAAGTAATATGGTAAGCATTTTCAACTCCTGATGTGTTATTTGAATCAAAACACCAGAATGAGTTTCTCCTGGTGTTGTGTGGATTTGATGATCATGTCTTGAGTGTAGTGTGAATTTGCATTTTTTGGGTTTAATTATGAGTTGGATTTAAGTGCTTTAATAATTTGCATCTCATGAAATCAATTTTTGCTGTGATGATTGTAGTTGAATGAATTTTTAGGAAATTGAAGAATCATTAATTTACTTTTGATGGTTTCTGTAATTGTTATTTTGTTTAATTTTGGTCATTAATTTGGAGTTTTGATCAACCACAAAATTACAGGTCATTTCTTAGTAGATGCACGATGCGTGGGGTCTTAACATCAGGAGTGTTTGAGAGGTGAATGTCAACTCGGGGCTTTTAGCCTATATTAGCTTCTTTGGGCAATGGGTGACTCAACTCGGGGTCGGGGACGATGACGACGAGCACGATGACCAAAAGAACGATGGCTGTTGTGCACCGGACCACAAGAAGAATGACGACGACTGTGCATCGGACCACAGCGTCGAATCAAAGTCCGATCATAGGTCGGAGATTTTAGTCATTTTACATTCGATATGATGCTTGCTTGGGAAACGCCTAGCCGCACTGATGAAGAATTTCATACGGTATGCTTTCTTTCAACAATTTTAAACAATATTTGAACAACTTATACTGTTAAAGTGCATAGATTTTACTATTGTTGCACGTTCGTAGGATGATGATGATGGTATTTTGTCCTTAGGTTTAATCTTGATTAAGTTACAGTTACTTTAAATTATTGATTCTATTAGGTTTGCTTCGTAATTATCCATAATGTAAAAAGTTGGTTATTAGATTACATATTGTGACAAGGACTTTAAGGTGAGAACTAACGCGTCGGTTGCTAAAGCTATGAAGAAGCCTGAAGAAGGTTGGGTCAGTTGGGTTACGGGTTAGAACCAGTCTAATTTTTCGGGTTGACCCGCAGATACTTGTCTATTTTTTTGGAAACTACATGATGCAATAATTACATAAACTATATTATTATAATAATATTAGTTGGGGGGGGGGGGGAGGATATTCCACGGTCCTCCCAACCGCTGGAGTGATCACACTCCACAAACTAGCTTAGCCCCATAGCTGCCTGGGGGTGAATACCCAACCGAGAGCGAAGAGCTTTGCCGTGGGATGCGGACACCAAGATTCGAACCCGGGACCTCTACGAAGAGGGTGGGTGGGGCTGGCCAACTGGGATACCCTAGAAGGTTATAAAAATATTAGTTTGTGAGACAGGTTTGGGTAACGGGTCAAAATAAGTATTCTTTTTCGTAGGGTCAAAATGTGTCAACCACAAGCCCGTTGGGAGCATGTGGAGGTAAACCTTGGGATGATGGCGTTTTCTCTACCATCAAATATGTACGCATTCAATTAGAACAATGAAGATGTTATGCATACAATCAGTATTCCTTCATCATGAAACCACACAATAAGTGTAACTTTAACCATCTGATGCTTTTTACTCCATTTGTAGGAACCAGTTTGGCTGCAAAATTATTAAGAGAAAGTGGTGTAACGCTTTTCAAAGTAAGAGAAGAAACTGTAAATTTACATGGAAAATCAGACATGTATATTTTCAGCCCTGAACATCCTCCATTGACCAAAGCAGCTCAGAAGGCCATTGAATGGGCAATCAATGAGAAACTAAAGTCAGGTATGCTCTTAGATCTTGTACTGGGCAATAATATTCTTGCATATACTTTTGACTCGCGTGTGAGAAATACTTTTCCCATCTTCCTAATAGTAAGTGTGATTTCCCGTTTGTATTGTTCACAGGGGAAACAGGAGAAGTGACAACATTGCATTTGCTTCTGGGAATATGGGCGTAGAAGGAATCAGCTGGTCATAAAATAATGGCTAAACTTGGTTTCGATGATGATAAAGCTAAAGAGCTTGCTAAAACCGTCAGTTTAAAGACGATTGTTGTTACTTCTATAATGAATAGGTGGCAAAATGGGGTAATTTTTTGTTCGGGGGGGGGGGGGGTTGACGTGGAATGCAAAGTTTTATATATTTTTAGTAAATAATTAGCATGCTAAATGTGATTACAATAATTGCAATATTTACATAATAATTATATATCTTCAATAAACTAATTTAAAGGTTATGCATTATAAAACACCTCGTACCAGTTGACCCTTTCTTTTACTTGATTAGCCCATTAGAAATAAAAGTTAATCCGGACTTGCTTACTCATTTATAAATTATAAATATGTTAAATTGCTACCTCAGGAAAAAAAAAGTTCATCTAGCTGCACAAATTCATTGTTGTTACACTTATTGATCATCTCTTATATATTCAGATGGACAAAGAAATTATTTTGAGCTCAAGAAGGGAGTTTAAAGAACCGTATACAGGTTTTCTGCTTCATCCCTCTGTTTGTTGGTTGTTTAGAATGATTCGTTTGCAACAGAACATGAAGCAAAGTGAAATTTGTAAAAGCTATAAAGAAAATTCAAAAGGATGACCATTTTATTAGTTGGAAATTGGAATAAAACTTTCATTTTTTATTATTTTCTGATTGAAGTTTGTAACAAACTCACACCTGAGGCCTGACACTAGCCATTTGTGATGATGGTAAAAAACAAAAGTGTTTGCTGGAGATCTTGGGTCAATCGGTCTGGACCACCCTTGTTTTTAGGTACGCAATCATGTAGGTTTTGTTCATGGTTGAAATTCATCTTTAGAGTGCCTTGTGATGCAATGTGTATGTTTCAGATAGGTGATGTTTATGGGAGTGGGTTCTTGAACTGGATGTGAGCGAGTCACATTCCTCTTTAAATTGGAACTGTTGAACCACTTTTGAGTCTGTTTCATTGGCTAAGTGGTGGTCAATTTACATTCACCAAGTGTCATATGCACTTCAGCACTTGGCCAGTGTACCCTATACCTTGGGTTGTTTCAGGTCAAGGGAACAATATACTTATGGCATTAGGAAAACATCATATACACGTTCGAAATTGTTTTATATACATCATGTATGTGGTCGTTTATTTTTTTCACAGTGCTTATTTAACGGACACAAGGTTCACTAATTATTCATATATATTAGTTGCATCGACGCCATCATCTTTTTTATTCTACTTAAGAAAACTCTACAATCATCTCCACCGGTGAAAACAACGAAATCAAGGTGTGTCAAATAGGAGGAAGCATGATGCATTTGATCCAGAATTGATATGTGGTAACAGTTTGTTCTTTCCCTTCGTCATCGTCTTCTCCCTCGGTCTGAGTATGTATAGAAGACAATATTCCAATGTGTTATTGAATAATGTGTGTGAGGTCCGAAATGGTTTACTCATTGATTTTTGAGATAAGCTCATAATCGAAACTTCATACTTTATTAGGGAATATTTAGTATTTAATGAAAGGATAAGTCGATGAAGTCAAAGTCAAAGTATGACAAAGTGTGAATGCCTGATAATATCAACTACCACCAAAAAATGTTTGATGTTATTTACCCTTCATCTAGCGTTTGTATACGTTGCGCCTTAAATGGTAAGCCCCCGGCCGCTACGCCAAGAGGCAGTGTGTCGCTTTTTGGTTCCAACATAATAAAACGTGCCAAGACCGGGTTCCGAGGAACCCGGCATCGTAGTCGGGCTCCTTAAAAACTAAAGATGAGAGACAAGGGTTTCGTTGCCTGCGGCGCAACGCGCGCGGGTGACTTTTCTAGTTGTATTCGAAAAAAGAAGAGGGGGCGCAAGAGACAAAAAGGGAAGTGGCCGCCATATTTTTTTAGGGTTGGAAAAAGTTGCTGTTAATTATATATTATGAATTTTAAAGAGGAGACAGAGGAAAACAAGCATAGACGCAACTCAGACGGCATTGGAGCATATTGGAGCGATTTTGGAGCATCTTGGAGCTGTGCAAAGGTCCTGGAAGATTTTGGTTCGAGTTTTGAGCAATTCGGGTTCGTTAAACATTCGTTTTTCGGTTCTATTCGCTTTGAACCATGTTTCCAGTTGTTTTCAGACTTTGTTCAGTTGTTTATTGAATATTATGTGTAGCTAAACTTCATAACTACCTGGGTTTTGATGAACTAGAGGATTGTAATGCGTTTGTGACATGTTTTCGGTTATTTGATGTGATTTACATAACTTTTCTTTGATATTGATCTTGATATTGCATGTTGGTATGTTTTGGTTATTTTATTAGTCAATAAATTCAGCGGTTTAGGCACGAAGAAATTCCCCCTAGACTTAGGATTTAATTTAATTCGGTTATCTTAGGATTTTCGGGTTGAATATTGAGTTGAGAAATTGACCAAGTTGACTAATAATTAAAATCACTATATTAAAACTTGCATCCTCATCTTGTGACTCGAAAGACGATTAGGGTGAGCTAGGTTATTAGCTAATTATTGGTGGGTAGATTGGGTGACCGATAGCTCGGGCTCGTTTATTGCATCGTAATTAAGGTTTCCTAGGATTTCAATTATCAAAGTTGGGTTTGCTTTGCGATTTTGGGATCTTCTCTTAACATAACTGTCTCTGAGGTCAAAAGGATTCTATTTTCATAGGATTTGGTATCGATAGCTCGAGCCGGTTCGTTTTAGCACTTCACATTTAGTCTTGCTTCTTTATTTGGGACATCTCTAGCGGGGGGTCAATTGAGGGAAATAGATATTTAGCCGTTATCATTGTCACATTAGCATAGCATGATTCTAGGGATTCGACACCTAGGTAGCCTTTATTTCATATATATTTGATCACAATTTGCTCGTGTGTTTGCTTCGTTTGTTGGCTTTGTTTCATACATCTTCTTATTTAATTTAGTTAATATTTAATTATTAAAAATCAATTCAAAACAAATCTAAAAATTTGACTACTTATTCGATAGAGGTTCACTATCTAGAGTTTGCATATAGTGTCCACGGATTGATATCCGGTCTTGCCATCTACACTACACTGCGACCGGTGCACTTTCCGATTGTGTGTGGTTTAGGTTGTGATTCCATTTTTAAAACTTGTTCGAATTTAATATACACATTTTCACACATCGGGTAGGATTGCCATTTTCGTCCAAAATGACACTTTTGTACCAAATTGCCCCCAACGTTTGTAACTTTTTGCCATTTTCATCCAAAACACTAACTTAGTTTTTTTTTTCTGTTAAGTTGAGGGTATTTGGATGAAACCGCAAATATAAAAGCACAGGGACGATTTTGGCAATTTACTCAAACTATTTAAGTTTCTTTTATTTAATTAATTTTGTTACATATATAATAAAAAAGAATATACATGTAATTTTTGTATAAAAAAATAGCTTTGTCACATAATTTTTAAAAATTTTCATCCAACCACTAACTAAGTTAATTTTTCTATTAAGGCGAATGATTTTTATAATCTAAGGCAGAAATTAATTTCTAATTTTTTTATATAGATCAGTTTATAAAAATAAAATCTAATTAAACCTCTAAATTTTATAAAACTAAAATGCTTGTGACCTTATTGAAAAATGACAAATAAAAAAAATCTTATCATATGTACCAAGTTTGTAATTCATCTTCTACTCTTTTAAATTCGTTCCTAAGGAAAAACAGAAGCCAGTGCCCCCCCCCCCCTCTATTAAACAACGTATCGTTACCAAACCTTAAAATTACCCACCAAATTGTAATTATAATGCTATGAACCAAAAGTTTCTTTACTCAAGCCACTCATAATAAGTATTAGTTAGTTACCCTCATAATCTTAATTAAATAAATATTTTATTTCTACCAACATATTTCCTAGGTGCTCAACATATTTAAAAAAATATGTAACGTTTTACAATTTTTTTCTATCTCTACAACTGATAAATACTAAAAGTTGTAATCGATTGTTATGTGTTGCACACCAATGACGTTTTCTATTTATAAAACTGATTTATATAAAGAAGCTGTAAATTAATTTCTCTCTTAATTTATAAAATTTAAAACATCCTTCACCTTAACAGGAAAAATTAACTGGGTTAGTGATTTGGATGAAAATTTATAAAAATTATCTGACAAAACTATTAATTTTTGTTTCTAAAAACTCCATATATATTCTTTTTTATTATATATGTAACAAAAATAATTAAATAAAAGAAATTAAAAAGGGTTTGAGTAAATTGCCAAAATCGTCCCTGTGGTTTTATATTTGACAGTTTCATCCAAATATCCTCAACTTAATAGAAAAAATAAACCAAGTTAGTAGTTTGGATGAAAATGGCAAAAAGATACAAACGTTGGGGGCAATTTGGTACAAAAGTGTCATTTTGGACGAAAATGGCAAACGTGCCGAAACCTCAGGGATGATTTTGGCAATTAACTCAAGTTTAATACGAATCGTATAGGCCTATACGATGCGTATCAAGCTGATATACCATACAACATAGGCGTATACGATCGTGTATATGGCATTATTTCAAATTTAGTTTTATGGTGTTCCCTCGGTTCGACACGTATACGTCTCGTTTTTTGCCGAACTTTCGCATATTTTGTCGTTTTATGTTTTATGACGTATACTTTCAACATAAGTCGTTTCGGTGCCAGTCGGTTGCGTGCGAATATCGTATTCCATGATTACGTACAATTTTGTTTGAAATCCACTTAGACTCCATAGTGCCGTGTTATATGTATACGTGTGTGTAAATATCGTTAGTCGCGTACTTTGACGTATTTTTGCGTATTTTGACGTATTCTAACATATTGTTGTGTGTTTAATAGTATTTTTGACGTATTTGAGCCTATTCTAACGTATTTTACCTCTTTTAACCTATTTTAGGGTATTTTTACGTATTTTAGCGTATTTTAGCGTATCTTAGCGTATTTTAACGTATTGTAACGTAATTTAGCGTATTTTACCGTATTTTTAGCGTATTGTAATGTAATTTAACGTAATTTAGTGTAATTTAGCGTTTTTAGCGTATTTTAGCGTGTTTTAACGTATTTTAACGTATTTTAGTTGGTTTCGAATATACCCAAAGTAGTTGATCACGCTCTTATATACATTCATAATTGATATGTTGAAGGATAACGCAAACAAGTTCTCCACAGTTTGTTATTCATAGTTGTCAAATTCGTTGCGTGCATTCATATTGTTTTAGACAACAACAGATAATGAACGGATTGTTGGACTTCTTATTCCAAATGTACGTCTTAATTCAGCTTTTTTACTCTTTTCTTCGATTTCAACAAATCTTTTCAATAATCAGTACGCAACAAAGATTGGAGAACCGTTGAATCTGCAAACCGCAACAGTTGTCAAATTCGTTGCATGCTTTCATATTGTTTAGACAACAACAGATAATAAACGGATTGTTAGACTTCTTGCTCCAAATGCAACTGTGAATATTGAATGTGCAATGAATATTTTTAGAGAAGCATTGGGATTCAAGGGTTTAGTTGGAGCATGAAGAAACGAAACCCTAACAACTGATTCATATTTAAACAATGCACGCCTTAATTCATCTTTTTTTACTCCTTTTCCTTCAATTTCGAGAACATTCTCCATAACATGAAAACGGTAACAAGAGTATGTGTGTGTCACATCCATCCTATTATAGCATTGTTAACTGCCAAAGGAATGCATACACAAATAGTTCTAGTGGACGAACAATATGGTAACAAGAGTATGTTGTTCCAAGATCAATTCCAATTACAGTTTTTGAATGTGCAAATCGCAACCTTTTTTTGACTATGGGAACAGTGGCTATGCGAAATACAAACCATTGTGTATTTTTCTTGCTGATCTAGAATTGGAGAACCGTTGTGTATTTGCTTACTGATCTGGAATTGGAGAACCGTTGTGTATCTGAATCAGGTTCTCAAACAAACATTACTAAAGATGAGTTGGTATTGAACCAAGAATATGGTAACAAGAGTATGTTGTTCCAAGATCAATTCCAATTGCAGTTTTTTCAACTCTCCTGTTCCAAATGCCGCTAATGAAACCGGAGCTGTTATCTCGGTTGTTCAGTACTTTTGTGATAAATACAATGTTCATCTTCGTTATCCTTTGCTTTTTGCAATTCAAGCAGGCGCGGATGCTAAACGTACTGTTATTACATCCGAGACGATTCAAGTGAGTCCTATGAGGTAAGTGTCGGAAAATTCAATCGATAGGATTCATTGCATTACATCCTTGTTGAAAAACATAATCGATAAATTTAGGGAAAATGAGGTTGAAAGATGATAACCCAACAGTGGAGGATCTCATTCTACAGCTTCGATGAAGTCAAATGTGATCAAACATGGACATCAGACGTAAATCTTAAGACGTAAATCTTGAAGCAAATATGTGCTTCCCAATTTGCGGAACATAATCCCAGTTTGTCTAGAGAAGCACTTTAATCATGTGTCATATGGTAACAAGAGTATGTTGTTCCAAGATCAATTCCAATTGCAGTTTTTTCAACTCTCCTGTTTCAAAATGCCGTTGATGAAACCAGAGCTGTTATCTCGGTTGTTCAGTACTTTCGTGATACAATGTTCATCTTCGTTATTACTTTTTCATTCGCTCAACGGAAAGCTACCGCGTGATAGGAAGCTACCCTGCAAAAATTAAAAAATTAAATCGACACCCTCAATACGCATCGTATAGGCCTATACGATGCATATTACTTTTTGGTAAGGGACAATGGCAGCCTTTGGAAGACATAGAAGTTTGAACCCACCTCAATACGCATCGTATAAGCCTATACGATGCGTATTGAGGGTGTCGATTTAATCCCCTAAGGTGTGCCAATAATACAACCCATGCCAATATATTCAACCATATATGAGATGATAGTACACCTCACAGGACACAGATTATAATTATGGAGATTAACTTATAGATATTTATATCCTTATTGGACTACGTTGGTCTAAAGTATTACTTCCTCAAGAAGAAGACATGAAAAAAATCAAAAGAATGCAAGAGACTGCAAAAATAAATAAATGAATAAATAAATAAATAAAGGGAAATAACACAAATCGTGGGCTGGAATGAGCTGGAGATTGTGCCTTAATTTCCTGAAGGATTATAGGAGGGAAATGATGCTTTGACCGGTCCCTTAATTGCTCCTAAAAATCATTTCCTTTTAATAATCCCCTCAAGTTAAATAGTGAGGTCTCCAATGTTCAACTAGACCAAGCAATTGTTGAAGATTTTTTCATTCATGACTTTTGTTAGTATGTTTGCTAGTTGATCTTCTGATTGAACAAAATGGAAGATCTATGATCCTGCCATCCAATTTCTTTAAGGAAGTGTCTATCAATCTCTACGTGTTTTGTTCAGTCATGTTGCACTAGGTTTTCTAACATCTAAATTGATGCTTAGTTATCACACATAAATTTGCTAGTTTCGGTTGAGGGAAGAGCCTTTTCAGCCAAAAGTTTCCGTATCCATAGCACTTCTGCTAAGCCCCGAGCTATTCCTCTGAACTCAGCTTCAGGCACTTGAAAGAGCAACAACCTTTTGTTTTTTGTTTCTCCATGTCACAAGGTTTCCACCAACCTAATTGAAATGCCCTGATGTCGATCTATGGTATCCTTTATCTCTTGCCCAGTCTTTATCAGTATATGTTTATATATGTTTAGACCTCTAGATTATTGTTTGGTTTAAACAGAACTCCATGATCCGCAGTACCTTTGAGATACCAAACAATTCTCCAAATTGCTTCCATATTGGTAACTTGAGGTTGATGAATGAACTGGCTGACCACTCCTACCGCATCAGTTATATCTGGTCGAGTATGTCAAAGATATATTAGTTTTCCCACCATTTTTTATATCTTTCTTTGTTTGCTAAATATGCTCCTTCAACTATAAAGAATTTCTTATTGATAATCATTGGGTATCTACAGGTTTGTAATAAACCATTCTTGTTTCTGTCAACAAGTCAAGGATAAACTTCTTCTGACATATGAATATCCCTTGTTTAGACCATAGTACTTCAATACCAACGAAATACTTTAGTCTTCTCAAGACTTTTATATCAAATTCTCTAAAGAGACTTTCCTTCAACTTTGTCATTTCATCTTTATCGTTCCTTGTAATGATCATATCATTATCATAAATAATCAAACAGGTTGCAAGCTGACCTCTTGGTTTAAGGAAAAGAGTATGATTAGAATTGCTCTGTTTAAGACTGCATTTTTTCATGATGCACAATTTCCGGTTAGAATGCTAATCAAGAGGTTTGTTTGGACGTCCTCGTACGCATGCACTATTTGTAATCTGCACAAATATCAAAACCCGCATACAAGGAAAAGGGAATAAAGAAAAAATCAACCAAGCACCTTAAAAAGATAATCACAAAATAGACAAGTAAATCTAGACACAAAGCAGACGAACTCACCGGCAATGGCGCCAAAATTTCATCGAAATGTCGCAGGCCAGTAAAAAAAAATTGTAATTCCTAAATACCTCAAACAAATAGTTAATGGCAGTTAGGGTGTCGAACCACGAAGAGTTTGTGGTCTATGTCAGGATTCGGATGATTATTGATTAGGACAAATTATGAAGCTTAGTATTTGACTCTTTTTGTTTGTTTGTTTGGTTTTGAAAAGGAATCGGATTGAAATGACAAATTACTACTAACTATGGAAATGGTTAATGATTACACTTGCAAAAACTTGATTACTTGATTAAAAAACTAGAATTTGGAACAGGGTTCACACCCGATTCGAAATTGCAAGACCTAGGGTTCGGATTCCTACACGTTTTAGACTTGCTTTAGTTGCACTTGATTATTAACGGGTTTAGTGTTACGTGGCTTAGGTGCCGATAACTATCAACGGCATTTGTGACGGACAAAAATGGACTTCCTTACCACAAACATGTAAACTCTAACCTCTAGTAAAGCATAATTGCACATATTCATTTCAGACAGTCAAATTTCACAACTTACTCGACAATTCATGAATTCAATACAAATGCAAGCCAATTGAAATAAGTTTCAAATGTTCATACAAAACTATTCACAAATCAAATCTCATACACATGTAAAACCCTAGAAATCTTATAAAATCTACATCGGAGTGAAACCCTAGTGGATTAGCCGCTCATAGTGAATGGAACTCGAACACTAGATGATGAACGCGAAGAACAGAACATGACCTTGATCTTGAGTCTTGGATTGATTGGTGGAAAATTAGGGTTAGGGTGATAGTGGTGATTAGGTTATGATATGACAATGACAATGATTGAGAATGATTGGATGTAGATGGTGATTGATGTGGATTGTTGATGATAGATTCGATCGAGGATGATGATGATGGATGGTAATTGAGTGAAGGTTCAAAAATGTATTCGGCTCCCGAGAATAATTGTGTAACCCCAAATTCGTTCAACATCATCATATTACCTCAAAAATCTCGGTCCGGCGTCAGAGAGAATTTATGACGCCAAGTCGGCGAATTAAGAACCACGTGTCGCCGACGACTTAAGAACCCCACGCCGCTATAACACCTCGTAAATTCGTGTCCGGTAATGTACTGACACGTGTCCATACTCCCAATTGTGCCTATTGCTGGCCGGGAGGGACTATTTTTGACAATATGTAAAAGTTAGATTGTGGAGGGACCAAAGATGGAAACTTGTGAAATTTGGGCTTTAATCGTCGTATACGGACCGTAGGCTATAACCCTCTACGGTCCGCAAGGAGGTGGTAAGATCATTGCGTGTTGAGGGCTTACGGATCACAATGGCAATCCCTTACGGTTCGTAAAGAGGTGCCAGCTGCAGAATTTGGCGCCCAAACAAACCTGCATGAAACCTCCATTTTGAAAGTATGGGCTCATGGCTGCAAAAGACACGTATTAGGACACTTGTACTCATCACAAACAACCTCCTAACACCTGTGATGATCATGTGCAAGCTCCACAAGTATAAATAGAGGTGTTATGCAACCTCATTTCTTGCACCTCTTCTCATAAATTATTATATCTCCCTCTCTGGAAGTTCTTGGTCATTAGGAGCATCCAAATCAGTTCCATTTTCATCCAAGGATCATTTGTAAGTGTTCCTATCCTTTGCATTTCCTTT
Source organism: Helianthus annuus (assembly GCF_002127325.2). Taxonomy (NCBI): domain Eukaryota; kingdom Viridiplantae; phylum Streptophyta; class Magnoliopsida; order Asterales; family Asteraceae; genus Helianthus; species Helianthus annuus. The sequence continues at coordinate 40,534,845 of NC_035436.2, read as the reverse complement.
TATAGGCTTTTAAAGCCGAAAGTCAAGCAAAATCGATTTTTTCTTTGACTTTTGCTTTAGACCATTATGGTCCAGCCATTGTTCGAGCCAATCATGGCTACGTGATCGTAATTAAGTAGGTGTTAATCTCTCAAAAGGGCACCTCCTGAAGATCACGTTAACTAGCTCAATTGACAGGGTCAAAGTTTACTTACTTAAAAAGTCAAAGTCAGTTTTATGAAAACTTTATAAAATGATTATATAAGTGTTATAATCAGTGTTTTGACACTTAAGTAAGTTGGTAATAAATATTAGAACATGTATGAACATGTTCAGCTCGTCAATTCCAATTTTAATGTCGGTTTGCAACCGAAAGTCGAGCTGTTTGACTTCTGCTTTGAGTTTCGATTCTGACCCGATTTAGCTTAGATAGCTACTGAATTTTGGTTGCATTATGATCGTAATATAATGTAGGATAACCCTCTGAGGTTATACTACAAGATCATAATCATATTCATATTCTGAGTTTATATACAAGTTTCTATATTATGCCAACTTTGACCAAAATGCCCTTTTGCAATAAACATGGTTTTAATCAACAATGAACTTACAAATGACTTACCTACTGATATGTTATTGTAAAGAACATATTTTGATATTATGAAACTGTTCATAACCTGAGTTTTGATTAAAGATCGTAAATTATGTTATTTAATGACCAAAACGCCCTTTTGGCGCATAGTATGGTTTTAAACCATAACTATCATAAAAAATCTATTTCTTACTGTTATTAAAACATAATTTAAGTATTTTTACAGTACGTACTTAATCATAACTCAGATTTCTAAACAAGTTCTCAAACTATGTATATAATGACCAAAATTCCCCTTCGGTGCATAGTTTGGTCTTAAATCATAAAACCCATACATGTTTGATTACTTACTGATATTATATCATAAAAAAAGTATTTTTAAGAATGGACATGTTCGTAATATCAGTTTACACGCAGGTTCTTATTTTATGTCGCATAATTATTAAAATGCCCTTACGGAGCATATTTTGATTTTAAAACCATTATGGTCATGTAAGTTGCTAACCTACTGATGTTACAACTTATTTAAAATATATTGGCATCCAGAACTAGTTTCTGACTCACCCGTTTACCCGATATCGCTTATATGAGTACGGTTAAGCTTATGTAACTAGTTTATGTAAGTTTACCGAAACGGGTCAATCTTTATCATTTTTACTTCAAACTCCAGAATGTAAATTGTTTACCCATATTATACAAGTCTTAGTACTTGTTGGGTTTAAACCACATTCTATTCCGGTCATCGCTTAATCAAGTGTATCGTACCGTTTTCGATAATTTAAGTTAACCGGTCCAAGTCTGCTACTTGAATAAGACCCGTTGACATTCTAATTGGTTATGTATACCATTATTCCGGACTAGGGCCTTCTGGTAAATTGCAATCTACCTTAGTTAATTAATTAACTACTGAGCTATTTATAATTCTTGCATATTAAGACGAGTTTTAGCCCAGGTAAATACTCTTAACCTATTTTCCCTATACGGGCTTGGGATACTAAAATTTTTATGCTTGGTCGGGTATGGGATCATATGTCAGGTGGTGACTACAAAATTCCATGACCCGTTTTAATCTGTTTTGTCTGATGACTTAAATATTGAGGGGTTAACGCGATCGTGTCCTGGATATCCTTGACTTATTTAAGTTGCTAATGGCCACGACCGAGCACGTGGTGTAGGCATACACCTGACAGATGCTAATGCTATTACAAATTGTTTTCTTACTCACAAGTTGGGGATAACTCCTTTGTGGGTTTAAGTGGCATGTCGGTTAATCATGTCTCGGTGTTTAGTACTGGGCCCCATATGTATTGATATGCGTGTAAAACTGTATACAAGATCATTTTGAATTGTCCCAAGTTATTTATAAAATCATGTGCCTTGTGCACTTAAAATGATTTTGAAAATGTTTTCAAAATGAGTCAGTTGATTGTATTTACCAGTGTAAACTGACGTATTTTCAAAAGACTAAGTTATAGGTTGCAAGGATACGTAAATAGGCTGGGAGTTTCCTAGTAATGCTAGAAGAGGAATTTTACAACTGCTTTACATATAGCCGAGTAGTCTGTATCTCACTTTTGTACATTTTACGATCTGCCTGTGGATCTTTATTACAAACCGTCTGTATATTATTTTGAACATTTGGTCACTTAAGTTTGTAATAATATTATAACTCCAAGACTTCCGTTGTGCTATATGTGTTTGTGTCTATGATGATACCAATCTTACGTCATGATACTCCCCACCGGGCCCACTGGGATATGCTGTAAATATCAGGGTGTGACAGTCGCCCACTTAACTAGTGGTATTGACGTGAAGATATTATGTCTGCGGACATCCCCATCGACTCAGATTACCTCAGCGACGGCCTTTGGCCAAGTCGCCGACGTGGCTAACCTATTTTCGTCCATTTTTTTCCATTTTTCGAACCCATGTGATCGTAGCTACATCCCGATGTCCCGTAAAGCTCCCAAAATGGTCCTTAAACTTCATTAAACCTGCAAAACTCAAACCAAATCAAAGTAGATCATTCGGGACTCAAATTCGCCTAAGAGCACAAACATAAATAAAGCTAAACATCGGACTTTCGACCACGTATCATGCGTGAGTGGTTCAACTTTTTATGTTATTTGTTGTGTGGTTTAACGGCTTCACCGTAATGTGTTAGTCCTATTAGTTATTCTTTTATGTATTTTATGTGTTGCTCTAACTTTTGCGAGTTAACATGCTATAATGTGCATGCGTGGTTCAACGTTTTTATGTTTACTTTTTGTTCGGTTTAGCGGTCATGTTGCCAAGCACGGGGCCTCAATACTAGTATTTATATAATATGAAATACACTATGAGTCAGATCCTATGTTATAAAGCACACTCTTTAAATTTTTCATATACATTTTTAACCATCGATTTCTTTTTTATTTTTTCTTTTGATCAAGATAAAATATGCAAATTTTAAATATGATATGAATGATCAAAACTAGATCTTCATTATGGGTGTAAGTAGTATTATTATTACTTTTTATTGCATTACATGTTAAGAAATCATTCAATGGAATGATTATATTCCTCTGATGTATTGACCATTTATTGTGACTATTTTACTTGTTACTATTTTATTTGTGACTGATTTTTATGTGTTAAAAGTAGTCTATTAATTAATAACTAAATTAACCTAATCTTGACACTATATATATTTTTTCAGAGAGTGTATATATATATATATACACACACACTCTCTGAAACTTGACTAAACCATTAACCGGCAAATGAACCCATCGATTCTAGTAAAGCTAAGTAAGCCCGGAAATCGAACCCATGAGACTCTTTTGATTACATAAACTAGACTCACTAGACGTGTTAAGTGACATGACTAATTGTTTTTATATTTTAAGAGGGGTTTGTTTTAAAACCCTAAAATTGCAATTAAATTAAATGCTAACTAAAACTTAACAAATTAAGACACGAATTAGGCTTTTGGTTGTAGTCAGTGGCGAAGCTTGAGATTTCCGACTGGGGGTGCAGAAGTCACCGAATCTAAAAATTTCTATAAAACTGGGGGTTGAAAACGTATATACCCAAAAATTTCTATACCAAAACTACATACTCTTATCCTTATTAAGTTATATATATTGTTTTCTTTGATGTTTGACATGAATTAAAACATGCCGCCAAGATATCGCTGAATGGGACGAGGCAAAGGTCTAATGAGGGGAGGACCACCTGGACACATACCCTCCCACTCTCATGACTCGGATCCCTATCAAGATTGGGGAAATTCCTACTCATCAGCGAGACATTCCGTCTCACTGGACTCATCACCTTCATATCATCATTCTTACCACTCACACCATTCATATTCCCATCATTCATCACACCATTCTCATTCTCATTTGTTTAATGGGTCGTTCGACCCAAACCAGTACATAAACACCCCTCCAGCTGCTCAGAACCAGTTGGACCAAAACATGGAGCAAGACGAAGACAGAGATACGGAGATGCCACCGTCAGGGTCAACGGCGCACCCCATTGAAATATAGAGTGGTTCCCCTTCTTATGCGGGGTCACCATATCAAGGTCCTAATGAATGGGACCAGTATTGGAACCAATTCATGTTCGAATACACACCCTCTTACCATTCTCCTATACCACCTCCGCCGCCTCTACAAGAGGATGTGCATAAGTGATGTGCGTTAGGTGTAATATATTTTTGATGTATATTTTAAGCCCTTTTTACACTTTTAGCCAAGTTTTAAATTTATAAAACACGATATTTACTAACACTAAACACACATATGGGCAAGTGCACCCATCGTGGACGTAGTATAGTGTTGGTAAGATACCGAGGTCGTCCAAGGACACAAGAGCTTTTAGTACCGGTTTATACTCAACGTCTAATCAAATAAAAATAAAAACAGATAGACAAGATGAATCACTTGGATCCGACTCGTGTATTAGTATAACCTTTGATTATTTTCGTACTTTTGCACTTGTTTAAGAGATTATCTTAGTTATTGTAGTAGGCCCCTCTTTTGAAGGCGACGTTACCCTCAACCCAGTAGTTTGAGTTAGCAAGGATACAATCCTAAAGGGTTGGATTATTGGAAGATAATGAATTAAGTTATTAATGCAAATTATGGTAGGCCCCGCTTTTGGCGGTGACGTTACCCTCAACTAAGTAGTCTGAGTCAGCAGGGATACAGTCCTTAATAGCCGGGTTATAGTATTAATAGTAGTTAACTTATGAGGGGGTCAAAGAGTTTGGATCCCCGCCATCCAATACCTATGGGCATTGAAGGAGATCCTACTAAATTTGACCCAGGTCCCTTGCAGGACCTCTAAACGCTGAACAAGGGCAAGACCCTTACCAAACCGTTCCCATAACCCCCGACCAGGTAGCCAACATGCCTCCATATAGACCGTGGAGATATGAATGGTGAAAATCTTTTATTTTATATAGACAGTAAAATAATGCCAAGACACCACGGACAAACGATAAGGAAAGATCACCTTCAACATAAGTAACTAGTTATTAAAGTCATTAATACAAAACCAAATAAAAAGTGCGAAAGATTAAAAATAAAAAGTATTATACTAAACACTTGTCTTCACCAAGTGATGTAAGAGACTTAGGCAAACATGGCCTTGATTGTCAAGAACTCTTATGATCAATCTTGGATCCCGAGATGACTCACACACTCTATGATGGACAATGGATGATGGTGGTGGATGATGGTGTTGTGATGGTGGTGGGTGGTGGGTGAAGTGTGAGAGAGGTGGTGTGCCAAGGGATGAGTTGAAATGAAGCCAAGCACTCCTATTTATAGGCTGAACAGAAGGCTGGGCACGGCCCCGTGTCCGCTGGACACGCCCCCGTGCCCGTCTGACAATCTCTCTCTTCATTAATTGTAATTCGCAATTACAATTAATGCGCCTGCTGTACTTTCGCCACGCCCCCGTGCTCACTGGACACGGCCCCGTGGTGGGCAATAGAAGCTTCTATAGGTTTGTCTTTTCTGCTGCTTCTTGGGCACGACCCCGTGCTGGCTGAGCACGGGGCGTGTTCAGTCTTCTGCCTTCTCTATTTTGCTTGGGAAAATGCCGTTGAGGGGTCGGGCAATCCACTTGTGTTCCTTTTCTTGTATTTATGTTAGATTTAGCTGTCTTTTTGCTTCTTTTGTGAATTTGAGCTCATTTAATCCTGAAAATACAAAAGGAAGACAAAAACACTCTTTTTCCAACATTAGTACTCAAAAAGGGTTAGTTTTATGCCTCATTTGATGTAATTTATATGTTGCATTTTACACACATCAAATACCCCCACACTTGAACTTTTTCTTGTTCTCAAGCAAAACTCTTTAATATGTGGCTTACACTCCCAAAAGGAATGGGTAGAAGAGAAGGTTTTGGCTTGTCATAGAGTGTTGAGAATCCAAGATTTTTTTTTTTTGGGTTTTATTTTTATTTATTTACAATCCTATTCGTTATGATTTATTTAGAACGTTTCATAGGATAAATTACTTATTTGGGCATAACATGCCTTTTTAAAATTCCATTTATATACAAGTTCACATACCTCACGGGATAAATCACTCACACTCGGCCGAAGGTGTATTTTTAGTGAATCACTCGAGAGCGGCATGGAACTTACTCCTACCATAAGCTTACCAAGCAATCAATCCTCCTCCTTTTTAACTTGTTACCTTTGTAAATATCAAGAGGACTTTTTGGGTATAGGCTTGGGCTAAAGGTGGGTGAATGGGTTAGTAGAAAAGGGCGAAAGTTTAAAAAGCATCGGTTTTCATAAAACACTTTGTTTTAGTGACTTTTTATTTTGAAGTATTTTTCCAAACAAGCTTTTTGTTTTGAGAGCTTTGTTTCTTTATTTCTAACTTCATCATTTTTTTTAGTCACACGAAAAACCGAGCTTGTTACTAAAATAAAGGGTGAAAAATAAAAAGGGTTGTTTTGGTGGGTAAAAAGGTTTTAGGGTAAAGAAATGAAAGGTTTAGGCTCAAAGGGGTTAACTAGGGGGATTTTTGGGTAGGTGGTAAAAAAAAATGAAAAATAATGGTGTAGAAAGAAAAATGGTTAGTCCTAATGCCTCCATCATTTACTTACTTGGGTTTAAGTTGGTAAGGATCGGGAATGAATCGTCGTGGCAAGTTCTAGAGTCGTAAGAACCAAGCGGCTATTCACACAAGAAACGAAAAATGAGCATTTAGTCTAAAGATGTAAATTTGTATGCTCAATAAAGGCTCAAAACTCACTTTTTGTGGGAATGAGTTTTTATGTGATCAAGTATATATAATCAAATTTTAACTAAGCTTGTCATGCCGTTTCATAATTTTCTTATGTCGGTTCTTATTATCACGACACTCTCGGTTGTAAATTTGTAAAAATATAACCTTATTAATCTTAGGATTCCTAACTTAAACTTTAGACAAGTAAAAAAAATGAATTTTTTTTTCTTTTTTTGAAAAAAAATTTGGGGTGTTTAACGGTTCCAATAGAGTTTTGTGTAAGGCTTGTTATTAGGACTTGCAAAATTTCAAGATTTTAGCATCCCCCCACACTTAATTTACACATTGTCCTTAATGTGTCCCAAAAATAATTTTTTAGGTTGATTAGATGTGTAATATGGTGTTAAGAGCAAAAAATTTATGTTACTGGCAGTCTGGACACGGCCCCGTGTCCGCTAGACACGACCCCGTGGTGAGCTGCCAGTAACGAAACTTACAGAAGGTGAACATGGGGGCGTGGTGGTTAGGCACGGCCCCGTGTCTGACAAAATATCTGCAGGACAGTATCCAAACAGCAGGTCTGGGAGGTGAGCACGGGGGCGTGTTGGCTGGACACGTCCCCGTGTGGACAGTCTGTAAGCCTGAAAAACAGGTTTCTTCTCCCGGTTTTTTTCCATCTTGGCCCTTTAAGTGCTAAGGCTTAGCACTCCAAGCCTTGGTTTGTACCTGTTTCATCACTTAATACCACACCAAGCAACACAAACATCCTACATTACCATAGTTAATTGTCTCAAGCATAAAGAAAAATAAAACAGAAAATAAAAGTAGTCAAGGAAAGTAAATTGTTCAACACTTGGCACGCAGGCCACAAACTGTTCGATAGATGAAGGGACTTAAACCTGTGGGCTCGCCATCAACCCGCTCTTACTCCTTCAAACCCCCTACTCCCTGTCTTCATCGCTATCATTACCTCCATCCCCATGCCCCGCCATATACTCCCGGATGCTGCTGATATCGTCTTGTATATCATTGATGTTGCGTTCAACAGCTCCAACCCGGTGGTATGTGTTGTTGGTGAGGTTGTAGGTGTTCCTGGTACACATGAGGTTTTCCTGCAAAAGATCATGTAAGCTTTGAAAGTTAGGAAAACCGCCTCCTTGTGAGGAGGATTGACCCGGATCACCATGGGGTTGATACTGGTAGTGGGGAGGTGGTGCATGTAGAACTAGGGCCTCCTGCGGGTTCCATGCATAGCCTTGCGTCCTTTGGTAGCTCACCGACCCGTCTTCCGCCTCATAAAGTAAGTTCATGGCTCGGCAAATGTGGTAGTCAACTCGTCCCGACCATGGGCTTCTTTCAAAGGACCTCGGAATTCGCGTGAAATGCTTGAAAAGACGGTACACCCACCCTCCGAAGAAGATAGGTGTGGCACGAGCAAGGCGGTTGAGATGCATGTTTTGTAACAGGAGATATGGAACATCGAGAGGCTTCTGGTTGTGGATACAGTGAAGGACAACCAAATCTTTCAACCCTACAACGCCACTACTGTCGGGACGTTGGTTAAGAGAGTAGGTGAGGAGCCTGTGAATGTAGCGGTAGAGCGGGTCCCTCAGCTTAGTACTCTTGGTGCTGCTAGGGTTGTAGATTCCTTCACCGATTTGAGCCCATGCGGCTTGACGTTCATTTTCATCCAAGTCTCGTAATCCCCCGGTATTTTCCTTGTTTCCCGATTCCTCTTCCCCGTACAGTCCTAGTATAGCTCCAAACTGTGCCATAGAGATCGAGTACTTTGTCCCGCCACATCGAAATGCAACCCCTTCATTGTCGAACGGGTCACACCTTGAAGTGAAGGTGAAAGTACTGTAGAACTCCATGGTGCATTGATGCACCGACCGAAGCCGAGTGTTCAATGCAACTGCTAGTGGTCCCGTAACGATGTTGTTGAATCGGTCCAGCTGGTTCACCATGGTTAACAGGTCCGTGCATGCTCGCCTGGGGTACTCCTCGGGTCTTATTTGAAGTATTTCGTATCTCGCCCTAGCATCGAGCTCACTTGCATTGAACCTTGGGAACTTTGCCATCTGAAAGAATACACCAAAAATTAGCACGAAACAATGAGATTTTTAAAGAGACTGCAAACAGTGGGCTGGACACGGCCCCGTGTTCAACGGGCACGGCCCCGTGTCCAGACGTCTGTAACCCAAAAACTTCATTTTTCGTCCCGGTCCCGAAAATCTGAAAATTTTTAGCCAAGTAGTTGCGGTTTCCCCCGAAAATGAAACTCTAAGTGTCGTTTTTCCCAAAACAACCCGTTTACCCTTCCAATTTCATCTTTTTCGGTTCAAAAATAAGGGTTTGAGGTTTTTGTGAGAAATCGGACAAATCTATCAACAATACAAGTGTATTTACTTTCCATAACACTAATCTAAACTAATACAAACAGATTACATCAAAAATTTGAAGTTTGATCCGAATGAACTTGAAGAACCCTAGATTTCTCCCCAAATTTTTGATGTTTAACTACATGCAAGTAACTAATCTAACTACTAATGATGATAGAATCATACCTTGATGTTGTTAAACGTGTAGGTGACGTCAAAAATCTGCGGAAAATCGCCTTGAACCAGAGCGTTTTCGGCAAAACGGGGCGTGTGGAATGAGGTAACTGTTATGAAATGAGGGTTTTATCCCGACAGTTGCCTCGACACGGCCCTGTGTCCAGCGGACACGGCCTCGTGCCGAGCAAAAGTTTTTTAAATTTTTTTTTGTGCTTGTGTGCATGCCCCTTTTTCCGAAAAATGGTTAGAAGACTTACCGGTTTTTGATGTATACTCGCTTGTTTGTAACATGTCGGGTATGATGTGGATGTTTTTCATTCGTCAACCGTTTGAAGTGAGATCTCCTCCTCTTCATCCTCAATGGATCCTTGATAGAGTTTTAGCCGTTGGCCATTGACTTTAAATGGTATACCATTTCGAGCTTTAATTTCTACTGCACCGTGAGGAAAAACATGGGTGACGGAAAAAGGTCCTGACCACCTAGATTTTAGTTTACCCGGAAATAATCGAAGTCGTGAATTAAACAACAGAACTTGATCTCCTACCCGAAATTCATTAGACTTAATATATTTATCATGTAAATTTTTCATTCTTTCCTTATAAATTTCGAAGTTAGAGTATGCGTAGTTCCTTAATTCGTCTAATTCATTCATTTGACAGAATCGATTTTTACCTGCAGTTTCTAAGTCTAAGTTTACATTTTTTATTGCCCAGTAGGCTCTGTGAGCTATTTCTACCGGCAAGTGACAGCTTTTTCCATAGACGAGCTTATATGGGGTTGTGCCTATAGTGGTTTTATAAGCAGTTCGAAAGGCCCATAAAGCATCGTCTAATTTGTCAGCCCATTCCTTTTTATTTAAACCTACGGTTTTTTCAAGTATTCGTTTTAAACCTCGGTTAGTCACTTCGGCTTGCCCATTTGTTTGAGGGTGATACGCTGTTGAGACCCGGTGATAGACCCCATACCTTGTTAATATTTTTTCGTTTGATGATTGCAAAAATGGGTACCTCTATTACTTATCAAAGCTTTTGGTGTTCCAAAACGAGAGAATAATTTTTTTAGAAATTTTACCACTACTCTTCCATCGTTTGTTGGAAGAGCTTCGGTCTCCGCCCATTTAGACAAGTAATCGACTGCCACAAGTATATATTTGTTTCCTTTTGAAGGTGGGAAAGGTCCCATAAAGTCGAGTCCCCACACATCAAAAATTTCACAAACGAGAATGCCGTTTTGAGGCATTTCGTTTTTGGAAGAAATATTACCTGATCTTTGGCAAGCGTCACATGTCTTTACAAGATTTTGTGCATCCTTGTAAATGGTTGGCCAATAAAATCCTGAATCAAATACCTTCGTGCGGTACTAGTGGCACCATGATGTCCTCCGTATGGACCTTCATGACAATGACGGAGAATTCTTCGTGCTTCATTACCATGGACGCACCTTCGGATGAGTTGGTCGGCACACATTTTGAAAAGATAAGGATCTTCCCAAAAGTAATGCTTTACATCAGGAAAGAATTTCTTCCTTTGGTGATGCGGCCATCCTTTGGTGACTATACCGCTAGCTAGATAATTAGCATAGTCGGCATACCATGGTTCTTGTCTACTTTCCATCATCTCCAAGGACTCTGTGGGAAATTTTTCGTTGATCTGCTCGTCCCTGGTTGCCTCCAAAGCTGGGTCTTCTAGGCGTGAAAGATGATCTGCAGCAGTGTTTTCTGCTCCTCTTTTATCTTTGAATTCGATGTCGAACTCTTGGAGGAGTAGAATCCATCTGATCAAACGGGGTTTCGCGTCTTGTTTCTTGAAGAGGTATCTGATAGCTGCATGATCTGTATAGACTACAGTTTTAGAAAGAACAAGGTAAGAACGGAATTTATCAAAAGCAAACACCACAGCTAGTAATTCTTTTTCTGTAGTTGTGTAATTTTCTTGTGCATCGTTAAGCGTTTTACTAGCATAATAGATTGGGTGGAAATGCTTTTCTTTTCTTTGTCCCAAGACTGCTCCAACTACAAAGTCACTTGCATCGCACATGATTTCGAAAGGGAATTTCCAATCGGGCGCTATCATGATAGGTGCATTGACTAGCATTTCTTTGAGGGTTAGAAATGCTTGATTGCATTCCTTGTCAAAGATGAAAGGTGCATCTTTTTCAAGTAATTTTGTTAGAGGTCTTGAAATTTTTGAAAAGTCCTTGATAAACTTTCTATAAAATCCGGCATGCCCTACGAAACTTCTGATTGCTCTAACGGAGGATGGTGGAGGTAATCGAGAAATAGTTTCTATTTTTGCTCGATCAACTTCCATACCTTCGCTTGAGATTTTATGACCGAGTACTATTCCCTCTGTTACCATGAAATGGCATTTTTCCCAGTTAAGGGCGATGTTAGTTTCCTCACATCGGGATAGCATTCGTTCGAGGTTATCGAGGCATTGGTCATATGAGTCTCCAAAGATAGAAAAGTCGTCCATGAAGACTTCCATTGTCTTTTCTATCATGTCATGGAAAATGGCTACCATACAACGTTGGAATGTTGCAGGTGCATTACATAGACCGAATGGCATGCATCGATAGGCGAAAGTTCCGTAGGGGCATGTGAAAGTTGTTTTCTCTTGGTCTTCAGGTGCTATTGGTATTTGAAAGTAACCTGAAAAACCATCCAAGAAACAATAAAATTTATGACCGGATAGTCGTTCTAACATTTGATCAATGAAGGGCAAAGGAAAGTGGTCTTTCCTTGTTGCTTCATTTAATCGTCTATAGTCTATACAAACTCTCCATCCTGTGACGGTTCTTGTTGGTATTAATTCATTTTTCTCATTAGTTATTACCGTCATACCTCCTTTCTTTGGGACTACTTGGACGGGACTCACCCATGGACTATCGGAGATACGATAGATTAGTCCGGCGTCAAGTAGCTTGATGACTTCATTTTTGACCACTTCTTGTACATTGGGATTTACTCTCCGTTGTGGTTGAATTACTGTTTTGTAATCATCATTCATTAAAATTTTGTGCGTGCACATGGAAGGACTTATTCCTTTAATATCTACAAGCTTCCAAGCGATCGCGTTTTTGTGTTTTTTAAGAAGACTAACTAATTTCTCTTTTTTTATGCTACTTAATTTAGATGAAATGATTACAGGTAAATTACCATCTTTGTCTAGAAAAGCATATTCCAAACCTTTAGGAAGTTCTTTGAGCTCAATGGGTGGGTCTTTAGAAGACACCTTATTCTGTGGCTCGTTTAGATCAAGAACCTTAAAGGTTTGTTCTATGGCGATCTCCTCTTCAACAAAGTGGTCATCTTCTTCAATTGTATCGGGTGGTTCATCTTCATCTTCAATTAGGGGGTCATTGTTGCCAGAAGGATACTTCATTGAACGCTCAAGATCTATGCTCCTTTTGAATGCCCCTAATTGAAGAGGTACATTGTTGAATTTCCGGTTTTTTAAAGCTTTATGAGTTTGTACAAAAGGTTTTCCCAAGACTAGAGGAGCGTCATCGAGGATGACAAAGTCGGTTGGGATTACTATTTGATTTGCTTGAACCAAGACATCCTCAACTACACCGATTGATTTTATCACTTTCCGATCGGATAGAAAAATGGGTATTTGAAGTGGAGTAAAATCACTAATACTTAACTTTTCAGAAATGTAGTTAGGCATTATGTTAACACAAAGATCTTTATCAATGGTGATATTACTAATAAATGAATTTTGAAAGAAACATGGAACCGGTGTAATGTTAATTTCAAAAGGATCTTCTTTTATTAGCGGGGTTTGATCATTAGTTAACTTAACGCTTACCATTTCTTCAACTTTAGCATTAGTGTTTAGCTCTTTTAAAAACTTAGCATGAGGGGTTACTAAACAATGATTTTCGAAAGTAGGCGACAAGAGATTAATTTCTTCTAAATTAGACTCTTCTTGTAATTTAACGTTATCGACCTCACCCCTTTCGTTATTTAACTCATGTGTCGGTTTTTCACTTTCTTGTTCTTCCATTTTTACATTCTCAACTATCTCTACGTTATTATTACAATTTAATTCTTCTCTTGCGCGGGACTCCTCTTCCCTTGCGCGAGATTCTTTTATGCAACGTTCGATAGTTTTAATGTGTTCTAATATCCTATTGGTCACTTCGGTGAGAGAAAAAGAATTGGGATCCTCAAAGCTTGAATCCGGTTGTTCGATCCTTGGCTCCTCATAGTACTCATATGAAGTAGATGGTTCACACCGTTGTTCTTCATTGTAAGTATATGATGGATACGGGTCGAAATTTTGTTCTTCATAGTACTCATATGAGGTGGGTTGTTCACGCCATGGTTCCTCATAATAAGAGTATGAAGGTGGTGGCTCATATCTTGAATCTTCAAAGTATGAGTATGAGGGCTCATACCTTGGTTCATCAAAATATGAGTATGAGGGAGGAGGTTCATACCTTTGGTCTTCATAGGATGTGTATGAAGTTGATGGCTCGTACCTGGGCTCCTCATAATGGTTGTATGAAGTGGATGGTTGAAATAAGTTACAATATTGTACCGAGTGCGGGTTTCCACAATTAGTGCAATAGTCTCTCATATAATCATCCTCCTCATAGGTGTAGTTGTAACCTCCTGAGTATTGATCCATAAGAATCACTCAGCAGACCACAACTGAGTCTCGGGACCAGAAAACAAAAACAAAGACGGAAACAGAGGCTGGACACGGCCCCGTGTTGGGTAAACACGGCCCCGTGTACAGGATCTGTATCTGGGCGTTTTAATTAAAGTTACTGGTCACGTTGAGCACGGGGGCGTGTTCAGTGAGCACGGCCCCATGTTCAAACTCTGTATCTGGGTATCTAACTAAAAATATGCAGCACGGGGGTGTGTTCAGCGAGCACGGCCCCATGTTCAGGCTACTGTAAATGCAAACTAAACTAAAATGCAGAAAATGTGCGCGCGTTTTGAAAAGGTTTTGAAAAACTGATTAGGCCGTCGATTTTAAGCTTTCTTAAAATCCTTGTGTCCCCGGCAACGGCGCCAAAAACTTGATGTGCGTTAGGTGTAATATATTTTTGATGTATATTTTAAGCCCTTTTTACACTTTTAGCCAAGTTTTAAATTTATAAAACACGATATTTACTAACACTAAACACACATATGGGCAAGTGCACCCATCGTGGACGTAGTATAGTGTTGGTAAGATACCGAGGTCGTCCAAGGACACAAGAGCTTTTAGTACCGGTTTATCCTCAACGTCTAATCAAATCAAAAAGTTAGAAAAGATTTTTAAACTAGGAAAATAAAAACTAACTAAATGCTGAAAAATAAAATAAAAATAAAAACAGATAGACAAGATGAATCACTTGGATCCGACTCGTGTATTAGTATAACCTTTGATTATTTTCGCACTTTTGCACTTGTTAAAGAGATTATCTTAGTTATTGTAGTAGGTCCCTCTTTTGAAGGCGACGTTACCCTTAACCCAGTAGTTTGAGTCAGCAAGGATACAATTCTAAAGGGTTGGATTATTGGAAGATAATGAATTAAGTTATTAATGCAAATTATGGTAGGCCCCGCTTTTGGCAGTGACGTTACCCTCGACTAAGTAGTCTGAGTCAGCAGGGATACAGTCCTAAATAGCCGGGTTATAGTATTAATAGTAGTTAACTTATGAGGGGGTCAAAGAGTTTGGATCCCCGCCATCCAATACCTATGGGCATTGAAGGAGATCCTACTAAATTTGACCCAGGTCCCTTGCAGGACCTCTAAACGCTGAACAAGGGCAAGACCCTTACCAAACCGTTCCCTTAACCCCCGACCAGGTAGCCAACATACCTCCATATAGACCGTGGAGATATGAATGGTGAAAATCTTTTATTTTATATAGACAGTAAAATAATGCCAAGACACCACGGACAAACGATAAGGAAAGATCACCTTCAACATAAGTAACTAGTTATTAAAGTCATTAATACAAAACCAAATAAAAAGTGCAAAAGATTAAAAATAAAAAGTATTATACTAAACACTTGTCTTCACCAAGTGACGTAAGAGACTTAGGCAAACATGGCCTTGATTGTCAAGAACTCTTACGATCAATCTTGGATCCCGAGACGACTCACACACTCTATGATGGACAATGGATGATGGTGGTGGATGATGGTGTTGTGATGGTGGTGGGTGGTAGGTGAAGTGTGAGAGAGGTGGTGTGCCAAGGGATGAGTTGAAATGAAGCCAAGCACTCCTATTTATAGGCTGAACAGAAGGCTGGGCACGGCCCCGTGTCCGCTGGACACGCCCCCGTGCCCGTCTGACACTCTCTCTCTTCATTAATTGTAATTCGCAATTACAATTAATGCGCCTGCTGTACTTTCGCCACGCCCCCGTGCTCACTGGACACGGCCCCGTGGTGGGCAATAGAAGCTTCTATAGGTTTGTCTTTTCTGCTGCTTCTTGGGCACGGCCCCGTGCTGGCTGAGCACGGGGCGTGTTCAGTCTTCTGCCTTCTCTATTTTGCTTGGGTAAATGCCGTTGAGGGGTCGGGCAATCCACTTGTGTTCCTTTTCTTGTATTTATGTTAGATTTAGCTGTCTTTTTGCTTCTTTTGTGAATTTGAGCTCATTTAATTATGAAAATACAAAAGGAAGACAAAAACACTCTTTTTCCAACATTAGTACTCAAAAAGGGTTAGTTTTATGCCTCATTTGATGTAATTTATATGTTGCATTTTACACACATCAATAAGGAACTGGTGGAATAACCACAACCACCAGCTGTGGAGCAACCGCAGCCACAAATGGGTGGACCCTCAAACACTACGCCTATGGTTGATCTGACACAAGTAACGTTTGCTCAAACACCACCACCATTAGGTTTTGACAACCCAATTCCTACGTATCCAGCTACGTCTGGATACATTCCTTTTGAACCTTCTACGCCGATAGATTATAACTACCAGGCACCTTCGTACGACCCTTACATGCAAGCGGTCGTACATAATGCCTTATATCCGTCTCCTTTCCCTCCTACTTACCTAACTACGGGATATCCAAATTATGGTTACCTGTATCCTGCTGTGCTTCAACCACAGCCACTTCCACCACACAATTAGAGGCCATTAACCAGGCCTTAGAAAAGGGGGAACAAGTTCAGTGTTAGGCTGAGAAGAATGAGAAGAGAACAAATAAGTTTTTCAAGAAACTTACCAAGCTGATCAAGGGAAAGAAAGAAGAGTGACGGCTTTCTTTATTTTATCTTGTATTGTTGTTTATTTAGTTCCTGCGTGGACATATCTTTTCTTTTAGTCTCTGCATGGACATGTTTTTCCTTTTAGTCCCTGAGTGGATAATTAGTTTAGATTTATTTCAAAGTCCTGTTTAAGGCAAGTATTGTAGTTTCCTATCATTTAATGAAAATTTTGGAATTATTATTATATATGTATCCATTTCATCTTTTTCAAGCGATCGTCTCGATTTTAATTCGAACTTTATCGATCCGCTTAATAATTCCAAAAGATCTTCTTAATGGTTTTGGCAAGCCAATTGGCAATGCCCATATTATTTGGCAATTACAAATGATGTTTAAGGATGTGTAGCCCATTCTATCAAGATAGTTAAGGAAGAATAGCCCTTCTATCCAAAGGTGGTGAACTATGTTCAAACCTCAAGGCCCTTATAGTGAAATGCGACCATGGCTTTTATTATTCAACCATTAAGACAATTGATCTATGTTAACATTCAAGTAATATTAATACTCCTAGCAGTGTAAATTGAGGAACGACACTAGCCGTCAAGGTAATGGACTACGTCCAAGCCTTATAGCCTATATGATCGAGTTAGATCACGGCTAATATCATTAGTGCGATGATTATTTATTTTAACTTCCTTTGTGATGTCAATTGAATTGCCTACGGGCCATATTATATCGTCAATTATCACAATGACAGTTGTGGTCGTATGACTCCCTGTCCAAAGGTGATGAACTATGTTCAAGCCTTAAAGCCCCTTGATCGAATGAGATCGCGACTTATATATATCTTAATGTCCTTCTTGACATGCCAATGTGCTATATCGTTATGTCCTTCATGATAGGCCTATGTGCCATATTTTAATGTCCTTTGTGACAATGACAGTTGTGACTGTATGGTCCACTGTCTAATAAGTAATGGACTATGTCCTAACTTCAATGCCATTGATGGTCCTTGTGACCTAGGCTAAACATATACTTGATTTATCTTATTTAAACATTCATTTGAAATGTTAAAACTTGGACCAGTGTGCACAATATCCAAAAAGGCAAAGGATTTATATATCCAAACCTTATAGCATATATGGTTTAATGATACCATGGCTAAAGCATTATAAGTCATCAAAATTTGATGACTAATTATTATATTGCAACTGAGCAATTAATTATTTTTGGTGTTTAGTACCAAGCTCACGAATATGGCAAATTCGGATGAAGCTAATAGCGGTCGCAACAATGATGATGCAAATGTAAACCGCAACAACGATGGAGTTGATCTCCAGACTATGATTGCCGCTAAAGTCGGCAAGGCAATGAATGCATTCATGGCTAATTATAGGGAATCGAGTGGTACTCGTTCCAAGTCCCAAACAATTCCACATTCATCAGCTCGTAAAGAGAGCTCACATCACTCTTAAACTGCGAAGAGTGAACCTATGAAGCAAATGCTTCAGGATAGGTCTCATTCTTCTAGGGACGGTTGTACCTACAAATATTCCGTCTCCTACAAACCCCGAGACTTCAATGGGGAGAAAGGGGCTATTGATGCCATGAGATGGCTGGATGAAATGGAGACGATTGTAGATATCAATGGTTGTGCTGATAAGGATATTGTGAAGTTTGTCTCACAATCATTCAAGGCTGACGCCCTCACATGGTGGAAGGCTATGATTCAGTCCACGTGGAAGATACCCCTATGCAACCTTGAGCAGTCCAAGTTTGTAGACCTCATTAAGGAGACTTACTGCCCCCGCATGAGTGGAGAAGGTAGAGTCAGATTTTCTGACTCTCACAATGAAAAACTTTGACTGTCGGAAGTATGTTACTAACTTCAACTTTCTATTGAGGTTAGTGCCTTACTTGATCACTCCAGAATCCAAATGCATTGCACGTTTCATCGGGGGTCTAGCACCGGAAATTAAAGACATGGTAAAGGCTTCTGAGATTCGTAGTTTCTTAGGATTGGCCAGTTATTATAGGAGGTTCATTGAGAACTTTTCAAGGATAACCACTCCTTTGACTACCCTGACCCGTAAGAATGTCAAGTTTGACTGGGGTCCAAAACAGCAAGAACCCTTCGAGATTCTAAAGCACAAGTTGAGCAACGCAACAGTGCAAACTCTACCTAAAGGTATTGAGGACTTTGTTGTTTATTGTGATGCTTCGCACACCGTGATGGGTTTGTGTGCTTATGTAGAGAGGCAAGGTGATTGCCTACACATCACGACAACTAAAGGTGCACGAAAGGAATTACACCACACACGATTCGGAGTTGGGTGCCATTGTATTTGCACTTAAGCTCTGGAGACATTATTTGTATGGAACCAAATGTATTATATACACTGACCATAAGAGTCTCCAACATCGGTTCAACCAGAAGGATCTGAACATGAGGCAACGCTGCTGGATGGAAACGCTTCACGATTATGATTGCGAGATTCGCTATCATCCCGGCAAAGCAAATGTAGTTACTGATGCGCTTAGTTGCAAAGAAAGGGTTAAGCCGATTCGAATTAACGCCAAGAGCATTGAGCTTAGGAACAACTTGAATGAGAAGCTACTGGATGCGCAGAAACAAGCCCTGCTGGAGGCTAACCTTCCTAGTGAAGGATTGGGTGGAACTGTTGATCAGTTGTCACCAAGAAAAGATGGAATTCTTAGATTCAATGGTCGAATCTAGGTTCCAATCTTTGGAGGACTTAGAGATCTAATTCTCCAGGAAGTGCATAGTTCCAAATACTCAATTCACCCTAGAGGTGACAAGATGTACCAAGATCTAAAAAGGAGCTATTGGTGGATGGGTATGAAGAAATCCATTGCCACCTATGTAGCTAAATGTCTGACGTGTTCGCAAGTTAAAGCTGAACATCAAAAGCCGTCAGGACTGCTACACCAGCTTGAAATGCCTACTTGGAAGTGGGAAATGGTAACTATGGATTTGATTACCAAGTTACTTAAGACCAAATGTGGCAATGACACGATTTGGGTTATTGTGTATAGACTGACTAAGTCAACACATTTCTTGCCCATAAAGGAGACGTACGACTCCGACAAGTTGGCTAAGTTATATGTGGACAAGATTGTGTCCCTTACATGGTGTGCCAGTATCTATTGTATCTGATAGAGATACTAGATATACTTCTCATTTCTGGAAAAGTTTCCAGCAATCCTTAGGCACAAGATTAAACATCAGTACGGCATACCATCCTCAAACTAATGGACAGAGTGAGCGTACAATCCAAACTTTGGAAGACATGCTTAGAGCATGTGTGACCGACTTGGATGGTAGTTGGGATGACCATCTCCCCCCATAGAATTCTCCTACAATAATAGTTATCATGCGAGCATCAAGGCTGCTCCTTTTGAGGCCTTGTATAGGAGAAAATGTCGAACGCCCGTTTGTTGGGCTGAAGTTGGGGAGGCCCAACTAATAGGACCGGAGATTGTCCAGGAGACCACGGATAAGATAATACAAATCCGTGATCGTCTCAAAGCTGCCAGGGATAGGTAGAAGAGTTATGCTGACAAGAGGCGTAAACCTCTTAAGTTCTAAGTAGGGGACAAAGTTTTGCTGAAGGTATCACCCTGGAAAGGTCTGATGCGTTTCGGAAAGAAGGGTAATTTGAGCCCAAGATATATTGGACCATTCGAGATAATCGAATGTGTCAGTTCTGTAGCTTATAAGCTAAACCTGCCGGAGGAGCTTAGTGGAATTCACAATGTGTTCCACATCTGTAATTTAAAGAAATGTCTAGCCGATGAGTCACTAGCAATGTCACATCAAGATGTGCAGATTGACGAAAACCTGAGGTTCGTTGAGAAACTGATTTTGATCGAAGATCGACAGGTTAAGAAGCTCTAACGAAAGTATATACCTATTGTAAAGGTTAAATAGGATGTCGTAGAGGCCCCAAATATACATGGGAGGTTGAGTCCACTATGCAACAAAAGTACCCCCATCTTTTTGAATAAGATCTCGAGGTTGACATTTCTTTTAAGGGGGTGAGGATGTAACACCTCGTAAATTCGTGTCCGGTAATGTACTGACAGGTGTCCATACTCCCAATTGTGCCTAATGCTTGCCGGGAGGGACTATTATTGACATATATAAAAGTTAGATTGTGGAGGGACCAAAGATGAAAACTTGTGAAATTTTTGGGCTTTAATAGTCGTATATGGACCGTAGGCTATAAGCCTCTATGGTTCGCAAGGAGGTGATAAGATCACTGCGCATTGAGGGCTTACGGACCACAAAGGGAATCCCTTACGGTCTGTAAAGAGGTGCCAGCTGCAGAATTTGGCTTGGAGCCCAAACAAACATACATGAAACCTCAATTTCGAAACTATGGGCTCATGGCTGCACAAGGCACGTATTAGGACACTTGTACTCATCACAAACAACCTCCTAACACCTGTGATGATCATGTGCAAGCTCCACAAGTATAAATAGAGGTGTTATGCAACCTCATTTCTTGCACCTCTTCTCATAAATTATTATATCTCCCTCTCTGGAAGTTCTTGGTCATTAGGAGCATCCAAATCAGTTCCATTTTCATCCAAGGATCATTTGTAAGTGTTCCTATCCTTTGCATTTCGTTTTATAGGCTTTTAAAGCCGAAAGTCAAGCAAAATCGATTTTTTCTTTGACTTTCGGTTTAGACCATTATGGTTCAGCCATTGTTCGAGTCGAACATGGCTGCGTGATTGTAAGTAGGTAGGTGTTAATCTCTCAAAAGGGCACCTCCTGAAAATCACGTTAACTAGGTCAATTGACGGGGTCAAAGTTTACTTACTTAAATTGATTATATAAATGTTATAATAAGTGTTTTGACATTTAAATAAGTTGGTAATATATATTAGAGCCTGTATGAACATGTTCGACTCGTCAATTCCAATTTTAATGTCGGTTCGCAACCGAAAGTCGAGCAGTTTGACTTTTGCTTTGACTTTCGATTTTGACCCAATTTAGCTTAGATAGCTACCAAATTTTAGTTGCATTATAATCGTGATATAACGTAGGGTAACCCTCTGAGGTTATACTACAAGATCATAATCATATTCTGAGTTTATATGCAAGTTTCTATATTATGCCAACTTTGACCAAAATGCCCTTTTTGCAATAAACATGGTTTTAATCAACAATGAACTTGCAAATGACTTACCTACTTATATGTTGTTATAAATAATATGTTTTGATATTATGAAACTGTTCATAACCTGAGTTTTGATTAAAGATCGTAAATTATGTTATTTAATGACCAAAATGCCCTTTTGGCGCATAGTATGGTTTTAAACCATAACTATCATACAAAATCTCCTTCTTACTGTTATTATAACAAAATTTAAATATTTTTACATTAGTTACTTAATAATAAATCAGATTTCTAAACAAGTTCTCAAACTATGTATATAATGACCAAAATGCCCCTTCGGTGCGTAGCTTGGTCTTAATTTATAAAACCCATACATGCTTGATTACTTACTGATATTATATCATAAATAAAATATTTTTATAGAATGAACATGTTCATAATATCAGTTTATAAGCAAGTCCTTATTTTGTGTCGCATAATGACTAAAATGCCCTTACGTAGCATATTTTGATTTTTAAACCATTATGGTCATGTAAGTTGCTAACCTACTAATGTTACAACTTATTTAAATTTTATTGGCATATAGAAATTGTTTATGACTCACCCGTTTACCCGATATTGCTTATATGCGTATGGTTAAGCTTATGTAACTAGTTTAGGTAAGTTTACCGAAACGGGTCAATCCTTATCATTTTTACTTCAAATTCCAGAATGTAAATTGCTTACCCATATTATACAGGTTTTAGCAAATTCTATTCCGGTCATTGCTTAATCAAGCGTATCGTACCGTTTTTGATAATTTAAGTTAACCGGTCCAAGTCTACGACTTGAATAAGACCCGTTGACATTCTAATTGGTTATTTATACCATCATTCCAGATTAGGGCCTTTTAGTAAATTGCAACCTACCTTAGTTAATTGATTAACGGCTGAGCTATTTATAATTCTTGCATATTAAGATGAGTTTTAGTCCAGGTAAATACTCTTAACCTATTTTCCTTATACGGGCTTGGGATATGGTAAATTATTACCGCTTGGTCGGGTATGGGATCATATGTTAGATTGTGACGACCCGTTTTAATATGTTTTGTCTGATAACTTAAACATTGGGGGTTAACACGACCGTGTCGTGGATATCCTTGACTCATTTAAGTTGCTAATGGCCACAACCGAGCAAGGGGTGTAGGCATACACTTGACATATGCTAATCCTATTATAAAATGTTTTCTTACCCACTAGTTGGGGATAACTCCTTTGTGGGTTTAAGTGGCGTGTTGGTTAATCATGTCTCGGTGTTTAGTACTGGGCTCCATATGTATTGACAGGCATGTAAAACTGTATACAAGATCATTTTGAATTGTCCCAAGTTATTTATAAAATCATGTGCCTTGTGCACTTAAAATGATTTTGAAAATGTTTTCAAAATGAGCCGGTTGATTGTATTTACAAGTGTGAACTGACCTATTTTTAAAAGACTAAGTTACAGGTTGCAAGGATACGTAAATAGGCTGGGAGTTGCCTGGTCATGCTAGAAGAGGAATTTGCAACTCCTTTGCATATAGCCGAGTAGTCTGTTGATCTCACTTTTGTACATTTTACGATCCGCCTGTGGATCTTTATTACAAACCGTTTGTATATTATTTTGAACATTTGGACACTTGAGTTTGTAATAATGTTTTAACTTCAAGACTTCCACTGTGCTATCTGTGTTTGTTTCTATGATGATAGTAATCTTATGTCACGATACTCCCCACCCCGGCCCACTGGGATGTGCTGTAAATATCGGGTGTGACATTCGCCCACTAAACTAGCGGTATTGACGTGATGATATTATGATGCGGACATCCCCATCGTCTCAGATTACGTCAGCAACGACCTTTGGCCAAGTCGCCGATGTGGCTAACCTATTTTCGTCCATTTTTACTGTTTTTCATACCCATGTGATCGTAGCTACATCCCGGTGTCCCTTAAAGCTCCCGAAATGGTCCTTAAACTCCATTAAACCTACAAAACTCAAACCAAATCAAAGTAGATCATTCGGGACGCAAATTCGTGTAAGAGCACAAACTTAAATATAGATAAACATCGGACTTTCAACCACGTATCATGCGTGTTTGGTTCAACGTTTTTATGTTATTTGTTGTATGGTTTAATGGCTTCACTGCAATGCGTTGGTCCTATTACTTATTATTTTATATATTTTAAGTTTTGCTCTAACTTTTGCGGGTTAACATGTTGCGATGTGCATGCGTGGTTCAACGTTTTTATGTTTAATTTTTATTCGGTTTAAAGGTCATGTCGCAAAGCATGGGGCCTCGATACTAGTATTTATATAACATGAAATAGATTATGAGTCAGATCCTATGTTATAAAGCACACTCATTAAGTTTTTCATATACATTTTTAACCATCGATTTCTTTTTTATTTTTCCTTTTAATCAAGATAAAATATACAAATTTTAAATATGATATGATTGATCAAAACTAGATCTTCATTACGAGTGTATGTAGTATTATTATTACTTTCTTTTGCATTACATGTTAAGAAATCATTCTATGGAATGATTATATTCCTCTGATGTATTGACCATTTATTTTGACTATTTTACTTGTTACTATTTTATTTGTGAATGTTTTTTATGTGTTAAAAGTAGTCTATTAACTAATAATTAAATTAACCTAATCTAGACACTAAATTATACTCTAGATTCTCTGAAACTCGACTAAACTATTAACCGGCAAATAAACCGATCGACTCTAGTAAAGCTAAGTAAGCCCGGAAATCTAACCCACGAGACTCGTTTGATTACATAAACTAGACTCACTAGACCTGTTAACTGACATGACTAACTTTTTTATATTTTAAGAGGGGTTTGTTTAAAACCCTAAAATTGCAATTAAATTAAATACTAACTAAAACATAACGAAATAGACTTTTGGTTGTGGTCAGTGGCGAAGCTTGAGATTTCCGACTGGGGTGCGGAAGTCACCGGACCTAAAAATTTCTATAAAACATGGGGGTCGAAAACGTATATACCCAAAAAACTCTATACGAAAACTACATACTCTCCACTAGTGAGCGAAAAGTTCGGGGGGTCAGCCGCCCCCTCCAGCCCCTTAAAAGCTTCACCCATGGTTGTAGTCAGATGACGATGAAATGACTACCTTGGCTAGAATCCTACACAACTTGGATTGATTTTCTATTGGTTTAACTATATTATGGAACCGGGATCTTGGAATACTAAACTCACTAGGTAACCCAACATGACCCTCAACCCTTCTCGAGAAGACACCTATGGAGACCTATCACCGGTTATTATGAAACTCCTTACGGATTTCCAAATATGTTAAGAAAATACCTTAATTTGATAATTACCCTCACGGTGCAACAATATAAGGTAACTGTGGTAATTTGGTTTCACTCAATTAGCAAGTATTGTAAGGTAAACTAATGTGGTCTTTTTACAAAGATCCTAACTTTAACAATCAAACAACCTAGACAAACCGACAATCTATCACCTTGCAGATTTTATGATTAGTTAAACACCTAGATCTACTTGATTCACGAATGTACCTCCAATGGTGTATTGGCCAATTAACCATAAAAATCAAAGCACAAGTGATTATAATCTGACACGAACCTTTATTTGAAAGACATTTAACAAGGTACGTGTGAAGATTATAAGCATAAAATCAAGCAAGTTAAGGGACTCGTATACTTCAAATCAACATTACCAAGTTCTCTACTTTATTAACAATCCATAAACAATAATTAAAACCAATAAAAATCCAAACTTTGTTATGAAATCATCCTAGCCAAGGCAGTTCAATGTGTTTAGCCAAGATACGACATGAACATAAGAACAAAGATCAATGAATAGAAGAAAAACATGGTTTGAATTGAAAAGAGTGAAAGAACGAAGAAACCCAAATGATTAAACACGAGCCACTTGAACTCCGACCATCGAATCTTCAACATTTGCTTAGTAATCTTCAATTCCTGCTCCTTAAACTCTAAATTTGTCCTATATCTTCCTTAAAATCATAGGGTTATGAGTTTATGTTCCATAATGATATTTGTATATCAATCCTCGACTCGGACCCAGGTGCAGATCAAAATATTCTACGAAAACAAGTCCACTCAGGCCGCGCGACGCGGAGTGTTCAAAGTCAACGACAATCAATTTACCACCCCGCGTCGCGCGGGGAGAAGCTCTAGTCCTGGTCGCGCGATGCGGCCACACAGGTTTCCTCGATTTCCGTTTGTTTCAGCTCTCGTACTCCTGAAATCGACTCGGTGCTCGGTTTTTAGCAAATAAGAATCATGTGTCGCCCTTTTTTAGTTGTTCCTAACTCCCGAGACCTAGAAATCACAAATCAATCGGCAGTATACACATTCTAACTAAAATCAAAACTTAAACTAATAAAAACTATACAAACTGTACACTATTAAACAGATGTATTTTGCAATACATCGATTTATTCATTCAAAGGAAGCCATTATTCTGTATTTATAAACTGCATCGTGATTTTTGAAATAATCATTCATGGTTGCATCGTGATTGTTGTATATTCTTAAATTTACTTGTTCAACCAATGATATGGTTCATCATATCACTGCATCGTGATTTTTGAAATACTCATTCATGGTTGCATCGTGATTGTTGTATATTCACAAATTACTTTGTTTCAACCAGTGATATGGTTCTTCATATCCTTCAAAAAAGATGCTAATGGAAAAGATTTTTTTGCCAACATTTTAAACGCACCGGCTGTGATTTCATGGGGTTGAACCAAGATCAAACATCACAAGTGATACATGAATATATTGATCTAATTCCAAAAATCTTCCATGCGTATGTAACACACATACATAACGTGTTAGGTGATGGAAATTGTGGGTTTGGGGCGACAACTTCTGCTCCAGAGTACGGTTAAGATGAATTGTTATTTATCCGGAGATCACTGGCGGAAGAACTACTAGAGTTTAGAAATAAGTATACTAAGGCTTTCTGTGGCTCATTCGAAAATGTGTTTACGTGCTTCGCTTGGTCAGGGTCATGGGTTGCACCACAAAACACTAGATGATTATGCCAGAGGCAGGATTCTTGATTGCTAACAAGTTTAATGTGATCTTCATTTTTTATCAAAAGAAAATAGAAACAATTCGACTTGTTTTTCGCTTTGGAGAGGCACTCAACAGTTCCTAGAAAAAAATAATTACAATTGCACACGTGAATGGTGACCATATATAATGGTAGAATTACAATGACAGTATCTAATTGCTAGCACAAACAACCTATGAACATTAATGAGAGAAAACGATGCTGCTGGCTGAGAAAATATATTTGAATCCCGTAAAAATATGTATAATTCTTGGATAGCACAACCTGCTTCATATTTTGTTATAGATTAAAACTCGGTATCTAAACTATTAAAATATTATAATTTTTTAAAAAGATACTTATTTTTATATAGCTTTTTTAACTACTACAAATATACTTTGATAAATAATAGAAATTAAAAAGTAAAAAATAAATAATAAAGCATTACTAATAACAATAATAAATAAATAAAAAACTAGATACTTTCTTTATTAATTAGTTATAATATTAAATAATAAAGAAACAATA
This sequence comes from Helianthus annuus, assembly GCF_002127325.2. NCBI lineage: Eukaryota > Viridiplantae > Streptophyta > Magnoliopsida > Asterales > Asteraceae > Helianthus > Helianthus annuus. Next base: position 40,507,517 of record NC_035436.2, on the reverse strand, counting down.
AATAATAATTAATAAACAAAGACAACTAAAAGGCAATATCTATCTATAATACTATATAAACGAAATCTGATGTACAAAAATGTTATTTTACATTACGTCCAACTCTTAAAGCAACATATACAACTAACAAATGCATGTTTTGTGAGGGTAAAATTGTAAGGAGATGAGTATTTTAAGACACTCTGAGGGTATAATAGTAAATTATACCTACACCCATACTCACAACCTCAAAATCCTTTCCATCCCTGCCCTTAGAAACCTAATCGATGCCCTTGAAACTAATGACACGCCTCTTCATCTTCCCTGTTCAGTTAAACCCTTTATGAAGCCAGTTAGAGCACCTACCAGTTTTCATAAATCAGTGGTTCTCCATTCCTTCCGGTTCCGTTCAATGCACAACAACTAAACCACCACTGCTCTTTTCCTTGTTGCGACAAAGGAGACCGGGTGTGAACCAACAAGCCACCGCCGCCCGTGTCACACCCAACTGAGCAAAACAGATTGTCCAGAAGTTTCCATAACAACTATATTTACCAAATATTTAAAGCAACACGTCCCATACCATGTCATAAATGATAATACAATTATTACAGAAAAGATCTAGTCAAATTGTTCTGTTCCGACAACTCAGATTTTTATTACACACAAATGTTTAACTCTTTCCTAGCCTCGATTTCACAGCAAAGAAAGCAAATAAGCATCCTAAGCACTTGTCACATACGTTAAAGTAAAAGTCAATACACATAGTGTAAAGGTGAGCATACAAGTTTAATACATATAATAGAGTTCGAAATTGATTACGCATAACCAGCACATACACATAGTGAAATGAGGCATGTTAGTTATCGACATGAACCTATCGATACCAATGACTGCGGGTTGACTGCCCAAGGCAGTTCGTGATACATACTCACCACTGTGAGCCATGTAAGTAATTGTCCTTAACAACCCCTGAGTGAACAGGTGCTGAGTCCAAACTAATAGTACTATCGTTGCTAAGGCAGGTAGACAACATTCCATGTGTAAACATAACAAACAAGCATTCATTAAGCCACGTATAACATGCGGTAACGGTTAACGTTAAAAGTATTGTGTAGTGTGTTCGATGTGATTTAGAATAAGTAATGTATGTAACACCCAAAAGTGCATAAAGAAAAAAGGGATCGAGTATACTCACAACGATTGGTGGATTGAAGGGAGCGCTAGAGAGTAAGGATAGCCTGATCAGAATGATAGCATATCGATAAGCGACGCGTAAAACGATGCAAGTGCTAGTGGGTCGAACAGCAGGTCGATCGGATGGTAGTCCGATCGATCGGCTGATCGTGCGAGTGGTAGTTCGCTCGGATGGTCACCCGATCGAGTGGCCTTTCGAGTGGATTGTTTCTTCCTTTAAGAAGGATGTGTTTATGTATGATGGCTTAACTTTTGAAGTTTTTGTTGTAGCATTTTGAAAACATAGAAGTATCACTATGTTTCAAGTCGGTTGATCGGACGATGTTTCAATGGTACGACAACCCGATTGGTTGGACACTTTAGTGAGAACAAGTTGACAGCAGGACGGTCACTCGATCGGATGACCATCCGATCGGGTAGTGTGACAACCCTCAAAATTCCATATATTCCGTACAATTTATTATTGATAATTAAAGTGCTTGACGACTGTGTGGAATGACTTAATTGCTTTCTGATATTTGTGTTATGCTTACATGCGCTTGTTAACATACTAATAGTGTATAGAAAAGTCATTAAATAGTCTATTATGCTTTCCTGAGTATTGAAAATCAAAAACGTTACAAAAATATATATGTATGACACTTTACGGATTAATTAAGCACTTTAACGGATCAGTATCCAACCGAACAACGGACTTTACCCGGGACATAAAAATATTGTTAGTGACACTGTTTTTCCTTTTCTGAGCCAGTTAGGGTTCCCGAATACCCTAACACCCAATATTCTCGGCCGAACACCACTAGCATCATCCCACAATCATTCAAATTTGATCTTGCAATTTCACATACACTCAAGTGTGCTAGAGTTCATACAAGGAGGCTTGGTGCTTTTGGAATCTCAAGAACCTCTCTACGTTGCTTTTATCCACCTAGTTTTCGTTTTGATTCTTCCCTAGCCTTGAGCTAGTTGTAAGTGCTTCTAATCACTCCCTTGATCTTGTTTAAAGTGGTTAATAAGTGATTTAATGGCTAAAAATCAAGAACACACAAGATCATAACTTAAAGACTTGAAAGTAAGATGAATATGTTGGATAAAGAGTAGATGTGTGTGTAAATCATGTAGATCTTGTGTTGTTATGATTCTTGTTGATTTCATGATGATTTTGCTGGTTAATATTGATGTTTGATGTTGTTGTGATTGCTAAACACGTTAACGGAATCAATCGAACACACTTTATAATGTTATTAAAAGACTGAAAACAGCTTGCTGATCTGCATTTCCAACCGCCTTTAACTGGCTGTAACCGGACTATAACTTAACGAAAAATGTATTTTCTGAAGTCTAGACTTATGTATTATGAAATACGGTTCTAATGGCACCAGAATCGTAATTTTTGGACTTCGTTTACTATTTTTAAAGACCCGATTTGTAACAGCAGCTAGAGCTGCATTTTTACTGCAGAAAATGGGCTATATTATTTCAGTCATAACATGAGTTCTGTGTCGAATCAGCCCATGAAATCTGTATAGTAGATGGACACTGATGTCGTAGTAATTGCCCCACTGGAATTTCGTCAATCTGACTTACAATGAATTTTTAGTGAATTATTCTGTGGGCTGCAGTCAGAAAATAATGAATCTGATTTCAGTCCGGAAAATGATTTTTAATAAAATATTGGTGATGAATTAGATCCCGAAACTTTTACATAATAAGATTTGGGTCGTTTAGCATCTTCTGTAAAAAGTTGAGAATTTTTGAAATAAGATACCTATTTTATTAAAATGCTCGAAAACAGCCCAGTTTCGGATAATTAAGTTGAAACGACATAAGTAGTGATTTGCGTGTCTAAATGTCGAATATGTTATCTGTGAATGATCTAACATGTTATGTGTCGATAAAAGTGTTATGTGCAATGTCATATGTTTATTTGTGAATGGGAATGGATGGGGAGTTTATATGGGCATAAACCGTTAAAGTAATGCATGTTGTGTGATAGATACGTGTAGGAACTTTGTGCTCTATTTGAAAACCACTAAATGATTAACGACGTGATTGACCGACCTCGACTGTTAGCTATATTTGAGAATCTAACCGAGCAAACCAAGGTGAGTTCACACACTTTCTAAGGCATGGGATTCCCGGTGGTTTGGGAATGGGTTAAAGAATTAAAACGGAATCTACATATCTTACTTAGGTAGGATATGTACGGCCATCCTCCTCAGGTAGGATGCCAGTATTAATCCTGCGTATTCTCTTTGGGAGAACTACGTACGTTCGTCCTCCATGTGTAGGACAACAACCTTAAACTTACTAGACAAAACTCTATCATAAGTCCCTCATTTTATATCGACTTAATCGCCGAGGCCAATGGCGAACGGGTCATTAGTTAATAGCGCTATTAGGTTTAACAAACCTCACACCGTGCCAGTCGGACGGGCGTGTACTATTGGACTATGGAACCATCAGTGATGATAGACACTGATGTAGGGCAAAACTTACTTGCGTAGTAGTCGATATCATACGGTCTAGTAGTTCACATGGGGAAGCCCCCACTAATCATGGACAGGGTATGGGTAATAAAGAATGAACTGATTAAATTTTCTTTCAACTACGGGGTAACCCCCACGGCAATTACGCCAACGAAGGACAAACCACGTTTTCAGAAACAAATTAAAACTAATCAACCAACCGTGAACTCACTCAACTTTGTTGTTGACTCGTTGTTACATGCCTTACAGGTCGCTAAATGCTTGGAGCTTGCACGAGGAAGGAGTCGTTGTGGTGTACGGACTGTTATGTTCCGTGCTTAATATTTAAATGCTTATGAACTTATAAAACTTGCGTTTTGAACTTTAACTTATAAACTATGTACTTATGTTTTGGACTTTACGTTTATGCTTCCGCTGTTTAATTTAAAACTCGGTTAGCTAGCTTTTGGTCACCAATCGTATTGTGGTTGGCTTTATTTACTTAAATACGTTGTTCAGTATGATTGGTGGCTCGATCCTGGTCACGTCACGCCTCCAAGCGGTGGTACTCCGCATGGTGGATTTTGGGGGTGTGACAGATTGGTATCAGAGCCATTGGTTATAGTGAACTTGGTTTTAAAAAGGGAAAAGCTTTTTGATAAAACCAGACTATAACCAGTACAGTGCTTAACGATCCACAACGACGCTTCGCTCCACGTGCAAGACTCGACACCATAGGTGGTATGATTTATGTTATATTGTCGGTTAGATAGTTTACACTGTGCATTAGTTAACGTGATAATTGCTATTTGAACCATGTCTGCTTACACTCTTCTGTCACCACACACTTACGCACGTTGCGATACCTTTCTTACCTGTGTTCCCCTCGATGTGAAGATCATGAGTGGGCGTCTCAACATGACCCAGGGTCAGCTGACGACTTTGATTAACGAACGGATTGCTGATGCCTTAAGAACCCCAATCAGGGAGTCAACCATGCACACCCAATCCCGCATGGGCACCTTCAGGGCGTTCTTGGAGTGTAAACCTCCCACTTTCGATGGCACTGGAGGGACAATCGACCTTCTACACTGGATCCGAAGAATCGAATATACGTTCGAAGAAAGTGAAAGTCCTCTTGGTAAACGAGTAGAGTACGCTACTATTATGTTGCAAGGGAAAGCGTATTCTTGGTGGAACGCACAAGTTCAGATGCTCGGGTTGGCAGACGCGAATGCCACCCTCTGGAGCGACTTCAAGGATTTGATTAAGGAAGAATTCTGCCACCTGGACGACATTCTGAAACATGAAATAGAGTATTTTGGTTTGAAGATGGAAGGATCAGAGATTGAGGCGTACACAAAGAGGTCCAGCGACTTGGCTGCCTTATGTCCTAACATGTCACAACCCATATCTAGGCGAATCAAGCTATACCTCAGAGGCTTGGTCCCGGAAATCCAAGGGTCTGTGAGTGCGGCCAACCTTCCCACAATCCAGCAAGTTGTTCGTTTGGCGCACCAACTCACCGATCAGGCGGTGGAAGAGGGCAAGTTGCCCAAGCGTAGCTCTTTCAATGCAAATGCTCTTATTAGTAACAAGTATATTTGGGGTGATCACCAAGGTGAGGGCCCTAGCTCTATACGACGGGAACTGCACAGGAAACTCGGGCTGAGCTACCAAAATCACGGGGGATACCTAGGGAATAAACCGAGATGCCGCAAGTGCCAACGGCACCACAGCGGGTCAATGCGAAATCGTGTTGTCATCGGTGCAAGAAGTTGGGACATATGGCTAGAGACTGTAGGAGCCCATATCCTGCAAACCGGAACCAACGGCAACACCAGCAGGGTAATGAGAGATGTTACCAGTGTGGTGCTGAGAGTCACTTCAAGAGGAACTGTCCGCAGATGAGACAGAATCGTGACAACAACGGCAACCAGGGCAACTGGAACGATAACGGAGACAATAAGGATAACCGCCGGACTGGTAAGCATGAGTTCCTGAATGGACAATAAGGAAACAACCCCAACGTTGTGGCGGGTAAGTTCCTACCAGGCAATTTCCTTGTTTCTATTTTAGTTAATTCGGGTACAGATGTTAGATATGTGTTCCTAAGAGTTAGTCAGGTGCTTAAGCGTAACCCATTATCCTTAAAACACCAAACATGTTGTAGAACTAGCTAATGGTGAAAGTCTTAAGGGCACACACGCAGTTAAGGGTTGTAATCTCGTCTTAGCTGGTCAGACCCTCTCTATCGACCTCATTCCTATGGTTCTGGGTAGTTTTGACGTTGTCATTAGGATGGATTGGTTATCTTGACACCAAGTGGAGATTATTTGCAAGGAGAAAATTGTCCGTATTCCTCGTCCTGATAAAGAACAACTCGTGATTCGTGGCGACAAGAGCGGTGCTGTTGTAGGCATCATCTGTTTCCTTAAAACACCAAACATGTTGTAGAACTAGCTAATGGTGAAAGTCTTAAGGGCACACACGCAGTTAAGGGTTGTAATCTCGTCTTAGCTGGTCAGACCCTCTCTATCGACCTCATTCCTATGGTTCTGGGTAGTTTTGACGTTGTCATTAGGATGGATTGGTTATCTTGACACCAAGTGGAGATTATTTGCAAGGAGAAAATCGTCCGTATTCCTCGTCCTGATAAAGAACCCCTCGTGATTCGTGGCGACAAGAGCGGTGCTGTTGTAGGCATCATCTGTTTCCTTAAGGCCTAGAAGTGTTTGCGAAAGGGCCACACCGCTATTCCGGCCCTCGTTTCAGATTCATCCGCAGAAGAAAGGAAGATAGAAGACATTCCTATTGTGCCTGACTTTCCCGAGGTATTTCCTGAGGAATTACCTAGACTTCCGCCTCATCGCCAAGTTGAATTTCAGATTGAGCTAGCTCCTAGAGCAGCACCCATAGCTCGATCACCTTATCGTCTAGCTCCATCAGAACTCGAAGAACTGTCCACGCAACTACAAGAACTCTTGGAAAAGGGTTTCATACGTCCTAGCTCCTCGCCTTGGGGAGCTCCCGTGTTATCCGTGAAGAAGAAAGACGGTACCTTCAGAATGTGTATCGACTACCGCGAACTCAACAAGGTGACCGTGAAGAATCATTATCCCCTTCCACGCATTGATGATTTGTTCGACCAGTTGCAAGGGTTGAGTTATTACTCTAAGATTGATTTGAGATCGGGCTACCATCAGTTGAGAGTCCGAGAGGAAGACGTCTCCAAAACAAAATTTAGAACTCGTTACGGCCATTATGAGTTTCTGGTTATGCCTTTTGGATTAACGAATGCACCAGCGGTCTTCATGGATCTCATGAACCGAGTGTGTAAGCCTTATCAGGATAAGTTTGTCATAGTCTTCATCGACGACATCCTGATCTATTCTAAGAGTCAGGAGGAACACGAGCAACACCTGAGGCTTATTCTGGAGCTTCTACGAAAAGAGCAGTTGTATGCCAAGTTTTCAAAATGTGACTTCTGGCTTCGCGAAGTCCACTTTCTAGGCCATGTGGTAAACAAGGATGGAATTCATGTAGATCCATCCAAGGTTGACTCAATCAAGAACTGGCCTGCACCCCGCACACCAACAGAAATCCGCCAATTCTTGGGTTTGGCAGGATATTATAGAAGGTTTATCATGTAGATCTTGTGTTGTTATGATTCTTGTTGATTTCATGATGATTTTGCTGGTTAATATTGATGTTTGATGTTGTTGTGATTGCTAAACACGTTAACGGAATCAATCGAACACACTTTATAATGTTATTAAAAGACTGAAAACAGCTTGCTGATCTGCATTTCCAGCCGCCTTTAACTGGCTGTAACCGGACCATAACATAACAAAAAATGTATTTTCTGAAGTCTAGACTTATGTATTATGAAATACGGTTCTAATGGCACCAGAATCGTAATTTTTGGACTTCGTTTACTATTTTTAAAGACCCGATTTGTAACAGCAGCTAGAGCTGCATTTTTACTGCAGAAAATGGGCGATATTTTTCAGTCATAACTTGAGTTCTGTGTCGAATCAGCCCATGAAATCTGTACAGTAGATGGACACTGATATCGTAGTAATTGCCCCACTGGAATTTGGTCAATCTGACTTACAATGAATTTTTAGTGAATTATTCTGTGGGCTGCAGTCAGAAAATAATGAATCTGATTTCAGTCCGGAAAATGATTTTTATTAAAATATTGGTGATGAATTAGATCCCGATATTTTTACACAATAAGATTTGGGTCGTTTAGCATCTTCTGTAAAAAGTTGAGAATTTTTGAAATAAGATAACTATTTTATTAAAATGCTCGAAAACAGCCCAGTTTCGGATAATTAAGTTGAAACGACATAAGTAGTGATGTGCGTGTCTAAATGTCGAATATGTTATCTGTGAATGATCTAACATGTTATGTGTCGATAAAAGTGTTATGTGCAATGTCGTATGTTTATTTGTGAATGGGAATGGATGGGGAGTTTATATGGGCATAAACCGTTAAAGTAATGCATGTTGTGTGATAGATACGTGTAGGACTTTGTGCTCTATTTGAAAACCACTAAATGATTAACTGGTAATTATATTAGGACGTGATTGACTGACCTCGACTGTGAGCTATATTTGAGAATCTAACCGAGCAAACCAAGGTGAGTTCACACACTTTCTAAGGCATGGGATTCCCGGTGGTTTGGGAATGGGTTAAAGAATTAAAACGGAATCTACATATCTTACTTAGGTAGGATATGTACGGCCATCCTCCTCGGGTAGGATGCCAGTATTAATCCTGCGTATTTTCTTTGGGAGAACTACGTACGTTCATCCTCCTTGTGTAGGACAATAACCTTAAACTTACTAGACAAAACTCTATCATAAGTCCCTCATTTTATATCGACTTAATCGCCGAGGCCAATGGCGAGCGGGTCATTAGTTAATAGCGCTATTAGGTTTAACAAACCTCACACCGTGCCAGTCGGACGGGCGTGTACTAATGGACTATGGCAAACCATCAGTGATGATAGACACTGATGTAGGGCACAACTTACTTGCGTAGTAGTCGATATCATACGGTCTAGTAGTTCACATGGGGAAGCCCCCACTAAACATGGACAAGGTATGGGTAATAAAGAATGAACTGGTTAAATTTTCTTTCAACTACGGGGTATCCGCCACAGCAATTACGCCAACAAAAGACAAACCACGTTTTCAGAAACAACTTAAAACTAATCAACCAACCGTGAACTCACTCAACTTTGTAGTTGACTCGTTGTTACATGCCTTACAGGTTGCTAAATGCTTGGAGCTTGCACGAGGAAGGAGTCGTTGTGGTGTACGGACTGTTATGTTCCGTGCTTAATATTTAAATCCTTATGAACTTATAAAACTTGCGTTTTGAACTTTAACTTATAAACTATGGACTTATGTTTTGGACTTTACGTTTATGCTTCCGCTGTTTAATTTAAAACTCGGTTAACTAGCTTTTGGTCACCAATCGTATTGTGGTTGGCTTTATTTACTTAAATATGTTGTTCAGTATGATTGGCGGCTCGATCCTGGTCACGTCACGCCTCCAAGCGGTGGTACTCCGCATGGTGGATTTTGGGGGTGTGACAGGTAGCAACCCTGGTGCATTGAACATGTTGAAAAATTGATTAAGTGTCAGGACATCTCATAATCAAAGTGACAAGCCGATCGGATGGTAGGTCGATCGGACAGCAGTTCGTTCGATGCCCAAACCTTAAGAGTTTGAAAGTAGAAGTTAAGTGTGGGGCCTAAGGTGTAGATCGATCGGTTGACAGCCCGTTCGGATGACAGTCCGATCAGACGGTGGTCCGATCGGACGGCATTCCGTCCTGGTCGTTCCGTTCGTCTTACACGTGGCTGTTTTGATAGTTTGTCGTTTTATTGAGATGTTTTGATAACGTGTTAAGCAACCGAAACCTCGTCAATACTTGGTTCTCCTGATCGGACAGGAATCACCCAAATCCGGTCAGTTAAATGTTTGAGATGGTGTTCCACGTTTAACTCGAAATCGGTAAACCTCGTGGATAGAATTCAGATCTTGGACCAACACAACCACAAGAAGGAGTAGGAAGTCGGTGCAAGTTCCGATTCTATCGGTTTTTGAGTGCATTGAGTGGAAAAGAGTTGAAAGAAAGTTGGAAAACATTCTCTCAATCCTTTTCACCTTGAATATGTTTAGATCTATGAAAGATCTTTGTTTGTTTATGTGGAAATCGGTTAGATTCAAGTTGTTCTTCAAGGATTGAAGTCAAAACATGAATTTTCTAAGAACACCATGATGACATCACCCTAGAACACCTCAAATCTAGTGATTTCACTGTTAAAAGTTAAGATTCAAAAGATAGAAAGGTGTAGAATCGAGTGTAGATCAAGGATGTACAAGATTTAGGTTGAGATCTTATCGGAGTTGAGAGAAATCTGAGAAAAAGCAAGGTTGAAGCGCTGGTCGGACAAAGAGTTCCAAAAGTAGAAAGTGTAATGGTGACATGGGGTATTTATAGGGTTACCCAAAGTAGAAAGTGGCTGGTCGATCGGTTGGCAGGCCGGCCGACTGGCTGGTCATTCTAACTGCAGTTCGATCGGACTGCTGGTCGATCGGTTAGTTGCCTGGTCGATCAGTCACTTGGTTTGACGAGTTTTGCCGTTTCGATTGCGATTGCGAGCGATGCGAATGCGATAGAGTTTCCTATTCAAATTACTTCTAATCTCAACTACTATATCTAACATACAATCATCCTATTTCACTTGCGTTTAGCGTTTGCGATTCGATTGCGATTTTGAGTTTTGATTGCGTTTCGATTGATCACCACAACATAACGTAATTAAACATGCACAAGTAACACATAAGACACACACACGTAAAACAATATTCAGAACGCATACTTCGAGTTGCGAGCGCAATTGCGATAAGCGATAATGCGATCAAATATGCGATAATTATCGAATAAACCTCGATTATTAATGAATACACCACATAATACAACTAACGTTATGCATAAGTTAGACGAACTACGAGTCAATGAAGTCAAAACAGGAATTGAGCAAGGAGTGACAGATCGCAATTAGCAATCTTTTCTTCCTATGACTTCAATCTTGACTTTGACTTTGACTTTCGAACGCGGGGTGTTACAGCCCGCCTCTACCACGAACCAACCACCTTCCGGAGCCGCCGCCAGCTTCAGTCTCCAAAGCCATATGATGAAGATTAGATTGTTGCCTTCACTTTTGGTGAGTTTTCTTTGTTTCATTTCATCTAATTTCTTTATTTTTGTTTGTCGATCCTTTCCAAATACGTTTTTATTTTTATAATTAATCCTTCTGAAGAAAAATTCAATCTCATTTTTAGATTTGTTTATTTTTCTTGGAATTTTGAAGATATTGCTTGGATCTAGAAAATTTTTTTACGAATCTATCTACTATACTAAAAGAATACATCTTAGCCACATGGTTTATTTTTAGCCAATCATTTTGTTGACATGTACATCCTCTTAAGCCAGAGAATTCTCTCTTGGGCGCCAAACATTTTCCTCTATTCTCATGTAAGTTTCTTCCGCCATCTCTCTCTTATTTCCCTTTTTTATTTCATCCTTCTTGACATTCAAAAACCCTAATTGATAAGCGATCGATCACCAAAATATCCAATTATGAATTGAGATTGCAGATATGGCGAAGTGATCAGGTTGTGACAACCCTCACTAAACCAGGTATCCGTACGATTTAATTAGTAATTAATTGCTGCTTAATTACTGTGCTTACTTGAAATTACTGATGAACTGCTACTTGATTTCTGATACACGTACATATCTGCATCATACTTTACACACCGTCACTACATTATTTACATGTTGAACCCTAGTGACAAACATGATGTACAAAATCACAGTAGCACCATGAACGGATAACCTATTGAACATGCTGATAAAGCCAGCATCAGGCAGATACTGCCTCTAAGGCCTGAATGAGCCAGAAATATTTTACTACACCCATAGTGAGTGTAGGTATACAAGGGTTGTAGAACTGCGTCTCTAGGAATAAGTTACGATGACTGGATGTGCCTAAAATATACACTGAGCACAAAACACAGCACTTTAATGAACAAATCAGCTTCTAGCTAGCTAATAAAGTGCCAAAACATGAGAAAAATATTACTAGACACTTTCCAAAGTGTCAGGAATAAGTTGTGTCACTAAAAAGCGCATTAACGACACTTAAAAGCTTTGTTAAGCGCTTTAACGGATTACTATCCAACCGAACAACCGGACTATACCCGGAACATAAAAATATTGACATTAACATGATTGATCTTTTTCTGAGCCAGTTAGGGTCCCTGAACACCCTAACACCCGCCATAAAACATAACACACCACTAACCAAGTTAAGTGCTTAACTAACCTATTAACTTAACTAAGTAACCTAACTAGTGGTTAGAATCCAACCAAGACCCCCCCCCCCAATTGAAATCGGCCCAACTAGAAGGGGACAAGCTTGGAATTCTTTTTAATATTATAATCAAGATGTTTAATATCTAGATAGCACATGATCCTTTGGACGAAAACCTAACTAATTGTCTATAAGTAGTGAGTGTTGGCACATGAGATAATCACAACACACTTCACCATCCAAACTCTCTCCTTCTCTCTCTACAAGTCACGGCCGAACACCCCCTTGGCACCCCATCCATTTTCGATTTCTATCTTGCAAGTTCCAAGCTCTACAAGTGTCAAGGGTCACGTATTAGGAAGCTCGGAGCAAATGGAAGGCGAAGGACCTCACTCTCTAGCTTTTATCCACCCAATTTACGTCTAGATTCTTCCCTAGCCTCGAGCTAGAGGCATAATGCTTAAAACACTCTCTTGAACTAATCTAAAGAGGTTAATACGATGTGTAACGATTAAAACTCGAAATCTTACAAAATCATGCATTAAAGTTTACTAAAAATGCAAGTATTGTTGGTTAAAAGCTCATAAGTTGTGTAAATGTTGTAGTATTGATTTTGTGTGATTATTTAGACCCGATCTATGTTGTGGTAGCTCGGATCATCGTTTAACCCGGTTTGGTCATGATCACGAATCGTGGCATAAGGTTGTTATGAATAGAACAAGGGTTAAAAGGTGAAACTCTACCACACGCGAATCATGAACTTGTGTAAAAGTGTTTTAACTGTGGAATAGAGTTTAAAACTAGCAGATCTACGTATCTGCAAGTGGTATTTTCAAAAGACCGACTGTCAAGGAAATCATGTTTTCTAAAAATAGATCTTACACTAACAAGCATGATTTTTATAAACCACAAGTGTGTAAACACTTGTGAAATAAAGAGTTTCGACAAAATAACAATCTTTGTAAAAGATGACGAGAAGTTGTAAAGATGGACTTACTCTAAAAACGAGGTTTTTACGAGATCAAATTTCTTTATATAAAGATCCACAAAATATAATGGGATTTACACTATAGTTTCGGAAAAACTACAAGTTCATGTGATTTATGCGATTTACATACTTGTCGACTAGTTTGTTGTGTCGGAAATTGTTTGATTGACTAAAGAAGTTGTTGAAATTGATTTTGTAAAAGAAAATGATACGCTTGAAAGCGTGGCCACCTCCAGTTACAGAGGAAACTCTAACGAAATTTTTCTAAAAACCTAACACTTAGAATTATTTTCACTATAAGTGTTAGAAATATCTTTTCGACATGTTTTCAAAATATATTTCGCCACGACTTTATTTACAAATATTCGGAGGTGGGATTTTCACAGAATTAAACGCGATAAATATATATATTTGGTAAATATATATTCTCACAACATTGTTTATGATTATTTTGTGAAAAATACACAAATATTATTTTTTTAGAGTAAAAATAATATTTACGAACGTTAACAGATCCAAAATAATACGAACGCCTCTACGATAACTATATAAGTTACACTGGTAATATTTATTACCACTCGAATGATAAAACGTAACTTACGCATTATACGGAAATATTTACGAACGCGTATTTTATCAACGTATTATTTTTGGGGAAAATTATGTGAAATGAAAATATAATATTTTTGAGAAAAATATTTATATTTTGGAATTAGAAATAAATATATATTAAGTGAGACTTAATGATATAATTCGAACGCACATGTATTAAATCCCCCATCCTTGGGAAGGAGATTAACTATCAAGTATATACGAAAAGTAAACTCGAAATAGTTGTCTAACTATTTCCCAAAAACTTAAACTATAAAGCTAAGGCACGGCCGTCCGTCTAATAGAGTTAGCACATGTAGGTCGTTGCACAGCTGCCACTACTAGAAAATAGGCCTAATGCAACCTTTGAATAGTAAATGCAACTCTTTCAAAAAAAGTTGCATTATCTAATAAAAAGGTTGCATTAGATCTAATGCAACTTCACCTAATGCAGCCCTTGATAAAAGGTTGCATTAGGCATAAGGCAACCTTTTCAAGGCCTAATGCAACACTTTCTTAGGGTTGCATTAGCTTCATTTTCTTGTAGTGTGCCTGATTTGGAGTACTTAGTAGAGACCCATCGACTGTGAGTTCATGTCCCCCTTTTCTCTTAACTGTTTTCAGTTTTCTAAACTGCGGGGGTGAAATACATGTTACTTTGATTATGATTACTTTATACATGGTATGGTTAGCGTAAGGAGGGTTACTACTTAGATCATGTGAATGGGTAGGCGGAAACTTGAGGTCATTAATCCTCAGGGTAGGACCGAGGGGCAGGAGCGATAGATCTATTTGGGTGTAGCGAGCCCAGTCCCAGGCCCAGCATAACGGACCTCGGGATGACTTTGTACCCGACGCATAAATCTGCTAGGTTTGAGCCTTCCTACTTGCATTTCACACATATCAATGGCCTTGCAAACCATTGGTGATCTCTTTTTCCTTATTTGCTACATACCAGGATTTTGATAAATACAAAGGTTTATTTACTCACTTTCGCATGAACTCGCTCAACATTATTGTTGATTTTTCAACTTACATGTATTTCAGGGAATTAAAAGATCTGGCACGGTATGGCACGTTTCCCGCTGCACTAGTTTTCGAGGTCATCCGGGGTTTAGGGAATGTGACTCTTTCCTAGACAAGTCACAGACCTTAAACTGTGTTTATGTTTTGTTTGTTTGTTGAACAATGTTATGGTTGTTAGGGTATTTTCCCGTTAAGACAATGGTATTGTATTTGGTTTTTAAAAACTTAATGGCTGATCTTGCATGTTTTTACTTCATATAGCTTTGTTATGGTTAAGCTATGGTATTAAGAAGTCACACCAAATTAACCACGCTTCCGCAAAGCCAGGGTGTGACAGCTTGGTATCAGAGCTCTGATCATAGCGAACTAGGATTCCTTCTCGAGTCTAGACTACGATCACTAGGGCTCTCACGAAAACAATTTTTACTGCATACCACTTAAGTCCAGATCCAAAACCTTTTTATAAACAAATGTTGAGCACATTTCATTTATTATTTTTAGGCTCAGTCTTGGAGACTGAGGCTCGGTCTTGGAGGCCGAGGCTCGATCTTAGAGATCGAGGTAGATGTTTATTATTTTAGGCTCAGTCTTGGAGGCTGAGGCTCGGTCTTGGAGGCCGAGGCTCGATCTTAGAGATCGAGGTAGATGGCTAGTGAGACTAGGAAGAGTAGGCTCAGTCATGAAGGCTGAGGCTCGGTCATGGAGGCTGAGGCTCGGAATATGGCTAGTGGGACTAGGAATGTCAGTCTTAGAGACTGGGAGGAATTTGGCTAGTGGGACTAGGAAAGTCAGTCTAGGAGACTGGGAGGCTAGTGGGACTAGGAAAATTGTGTGGTTTCTTACTTGGTGACTTATGTGATTACCTGATTGTATGACTGATTATTTGTGCATATTTTTGTTTATGTTACAGACTCATGGACTCGCCCGGAACAGGCGATTCAGACACCACTGGACCCATACATGTAGTATCTGATGACCTCGCATCCTCAGAGCACGAGGTGCACACTTCTGACTATACCAGCACTGACGAGGACGATTTTCAGCCCTTCGCACTACCTGATGGTGCTGATGAGCCTGCGGATGGCCCTCCTGTTGAGTACCTACCATTAGTAGAGATTCCGGCTCCTATACCCTTAGCCGTTTATCCTGCGTATGATTTACTTCTTGACGCCGAGGCTGACGGCGATATTGATCTGTATGATGACGAGCCGATCGAGGATGAGATCCAGGGCGAGGCCCTTCTTCCCGCTGGCGATCTTCTGATGATCGCTGATGCTCCCGCCGAGGATTCGCCTGCGCATTCTCCGGTCGCAGACTCCTTTGAGTCTGTGGCATCCGCACCTTCCCACCCTTTGAGTGCACAGCACTTTTCGCATGGTTCAGATCCTGACCAGGCATCCTCTGTTGCTCCTATTCCCAGTTTTGCGTTTGACCGTGATGACGTGGAGGATTCTGATCCGATCTTTCCCCCGGGATTCGACCCGGATCATGAAATAGAGTTCATACCGATGGATCAGCCCATGGAGAATCCAGCTAACCCAGTCGATCCTATCGACCCCGAGTTTGATTTCGAGATGGCTTTTGATGACCCTGAGCCTGCCTTGGCTCCTGAGCAGGCAGCTGCTTTAGACCCTTTGTTTGAGCATGACCCCGTACATGTTGGCATCCCTATTGAGCCTGTTATAGATGACCCACCTATCGATGATCACCTTTTGGATGCTCCATTGCTGGAGGGTGATCATGTCATTGCTGCCGACCCTGTTGTTCCCCCACCTGTTGTTGATATACCTGTTGACCATCCTGTCGATCACATTGCACCCGTTCACCCTTTTGTTGCTCCCCTACCTGATCCCGTTCCACTAGAGCCCGAGCATGCACTGTTCGCGGCACACATGGATCCACCAGATGAGCACGCACAGCACGGGTGGATTCCTGCTGATGAGGATGTTCCACCTATTCCCCCACACCACACTGATACACGACATGTTGATTTCTCTTTTCAGGTTTCTCAGTTTGTACCTCCAGCGAGACCTGGAGAGGGTTCTTCGGCCCATCCCTTTGGGCATGTGCCGATGTCTGTTCCTGTTATGCCACAGTTTCCACCTGTTGTACCCCCTATTTCTCCTTTTCACGTGGCACCTTTTGACCCCACCAGTGAGCCTTTACTCTGGTCCTCACCGCCTGTCATGCCACCGACTGATCCTTACCATCTGTTCCATGTGGGACACACTATTGAGGACGTTTTGATGTCTTTCGTTTTTCAGCACGAGTCACACACGCAGCGCATCCAGGAGCTTGAGAGAGCTCAGCTGCCACCATGTTCGTGTCACAGTCAGACACACTCTCCCTTGCAGCCCTCTCGACCTGTACCTCCAGATTATGCTGCACGCCTTTTTGCTTTAGAGCAGCAGGTCTCTTCTTTCATCCGTACTCAGAGAGCCATGGAGGAGGACTGGCTCCAGTTACGTCGTTTGTTTTACATTCACTTTCCCCCTCCTCCACCGCCATCTGTGTAGAGCTCTTCAGTACCGTATGGGTAGACGTTGGTGAGAAGACGGCGATTGCTTTGACTGCACAGCATTTTTGGAGACTACATTCTGATTCCGACTTTTGTTGACATGTATATGGATGTATTGACACTGATTTGATATAGTTTTGGACTAGGGTGATGTAGCCCTTAGTCACTGATGATGTATGACACTATTATGTACCTGTACACTTTACTATGTGGTCTCGATATATGGTAATCGCTGTATTCTCATCATATATGATGTTTGATTGATTATTTATGTTTTATGACATGGGATGTTGTGTGATTGATGTATTTGTAACATGGGATGTTATGTGATTGGTCTATTTGTAACATGAGATGTTATGTACTATTACTATCATTATATACGTACGCTTTACTATGGCCTGATCAACGTGAACACATCTTTTAGAAGATGCCGAGACGTCAAACGCCGATGCCTACCAATGAGGCAGAACTCCAGCAAATCATCGCTGCTGCCATCGCGCAATACGCCGCCTCTCAAGGAGGGACTAGTGGAAGTAACTCTGGCAAAACTGACAACAACAATCCACCTCATGGTAATACTAAGTCATTAAGACATACCATGACCTAATTGAACATCTTTAGCAAAGATGCTAATGCCATTCATATGTTGTAACGTATGTGCAGGGTGTACCTACAAGCAGTTTCTAGACTACAAGCCTGTCAACTTTGATGGCACTGGAGGTGCTGTCGCCTTTGTTCGTTGGGCTGAGAAAACTGAATATGTGCTTCGCATGAGCAAATGTGCACCAGACCAGCAAGTCACCTACATTTCTGAGCTATTCTCTGATGGAGCCCTATCTTGGTGGAATTTGCAAGTGCAGACTCTTGGAGAAGCTCCTGCCTACGCACTAACATGGACCGAACTGAAGGAACTTATGCGCAAAAAGTATTGCTCTCGCGCGGAAATCCAAAGATTGGAAACTGAGTTCTGGCATTTGAAAATGGAAGGTCCGAAGATCGCGGAATATGTTCAGAGGTTTCATGACTTATCGCATGTGGTGCCTTATATGGTCACTCCAGAATTCAAGCGGATTGAACGCTTCATTTGGGGATTAGCTCCTCAAATCATAAGCATGGTGACCTCATCCAAGCCTGCGACAATTACTGAGGCAATTGATATGAGCGTGGCTCTCACTGAGGAGGCTATCCGCTTGAACAAGTTCGATGAGATCGAGCCAAAGAAGAAAGAGACTCACGTCGAGTCATCCGAGGTAACAAGCGGAAGTTCACAAACTTCAAGCAAGGCACTAGTGAGGTTGTTAAGAAAGGAGAGTCAAGCGCGCCAGCTCAGGTTACAGCTGGTAGTGGAAAGAAAGGAAAGGGATATATGGGCACTCAGCCCAAGTGCAACACCTGCCAGCGTCACCATTCTGGCCGGTGTGGTTTGAAAGTATGTGAAGTGTGTGGGAAACCTGGCCACTTGAAGGATTCTTGTTGGGCCACTGTTGGCCAGGGAGGCCGGGGAGGATTTGGAAACAGAAACAATAACCGGGGTGGAATCGGAAATCGCCCACAAGGAAACATTGGAGGAAATGGGCATCGAGGCAACAATGCGAATCAAGCGGGCGCTGTGAATCATAATCAGAGGAATAATCAAGCCGGAAATGGTGGTGGAAACGGGCAAAGACCTGGATGATTTAACTGTGGTGATGTTGGGCACTACAAGAGGAACTGCCCAGAGTTAAACCAAGCCCATGGAAGAGTTTTCAATATCGAAGCGAGCGAAGCGCGCCAGGACCCCAATGTCGTTACTGGTACGTTCCCTGTAAACCAACGCTATGCATCCGTTTTATTTGATACTGGTGCCGATTATAGCTTCGTATCGTTAGAGTTTAAGAATATGCTTGGGTTAGCCGCTAGTAAGTTAGATATTCCGTACTCAATTGAATTGGCCAATGGAAAGTTAGTAGAAGCCAATGAAGTTGTCAGAGGCTGTATGATCGAATTGGGAGAGCGTGAGTTTGCTCTGGATCTACTACCAGTCCAGTTGGGAAGCTTCGACGTGGTGGTAGGAATGGATTGGTTATCGGGCAACAAGGCTGAGATTGTTTGTCACGAAAAGGTTGTTCGTATCCCAACCGAAGATGGTGAAACAATTGTGGTTCACGGAGAGAAGCGTGATACGCCGTTAAGAATTATCAGCTGCCTCAAAGCGCGAAAGTGTTTGCAGAAGGGATGTGCTGCCTTTCTGGCACACATTGTAGATAAGAAAGCTGCAGAACCAAAAATCGAAGACATCCCTGTCGTGAGGGAATATCCAGAAGTCTTCCCAGAGGACTTGCCTGGATTGCCACCTCAGAGGCAAGTGGAGTTTCACATCGATTTAGTTCCAGGCGCCGCGCCTGTGGCTAAGGCACCTTATAGACTTGCCCCGTCTGAGATGCAAGAACTGTCGACACAACTTCAAGAGTTGTTAGACAAGGGATTTATCCGACCAAGCTTCTCGCCTTGGTGAGCTCCAGTTTTGTTTGTCAAGAAGAAGGACGGTAGTTTTCGAATGTGTATTGACTACCGGGAGTTGAACAAGCTGACGATCAAGAATAGATACCCTCTGCCAAGAATCGATGATCTATTTGACCAACTCCAAGGTTCAAGCTTTTATTCAAAGATCGATTTACGATCAGGCTACCATCAGCTAAGGATACAAGAGGAAAGTACCCCGAAGACAGCCTTCAGAACTCGATATGGACACTACGAGTTCCTAGTTATGCCGTTGGGGTTGACAAACGCACCTACAGTGTTCATGGATTTGATGAATAGGGTTTGCAAGCCATATCTCGACAAGTTCGTGATTGTGTCTATCGACGACATTTTGATTTATTCAAAAACAAAGGCTGAGCACGAACAACATTTAAGAGCTATTTTGGAGTTGCTGAAGAAGGAGCAGCTGTACGCCAAATTCTCGAAGTGCGAGTTTTGGCTACGTGAAGTCCAATTTCTCGGACACGTGGTGAATGGAGATGGAATCCACGTGGATCCAACCAAGATCGAAGCGATTAAGAATTGGGAAACGCCAAAGACGCCAACCGAGATGCGACAATTCTTGGGTTTGGCTGGCTATTATCGAAGGTTCATTGAGGATTTTTCGAAGATCGCTCAACCATTGACGCTCCTCACGCAGAAAGATAAGAAGTTTGATTGGGGAATCGAACAGGAAGAAGCATTCCAGATATTGAAGGATAAGCTCTGCAATGCGCCAATCTTAGCACTACCGGAAGGTACAGATGATTTTGTGGTATACTGCGACGCCTCACGTCAAGGATTGGGTTGCGTGTTGATGCAACGCCAAAAGGTTATTGCTTACGCGTCACGCCAATTGAAAGTGCACGAAAAGAACTATACCACACACGATTTGGAACTTGGCGCAGTGGTTTTTGCATTAAAGATCTGGAGACACTACCTTGATGGTACAAAGTGTACGATCTTCACAGATCACAAGAGCCTACAGCACATATTCAACCAGAAGGAGTTGAATATAGACAAAGACGATGGGTTGAGTTGTTGAACGATTACGACTGCGAGATAAAGTATCATCCAGGGAAGGCGAATGTGGTCGCTGTAACGCCCTGCGTTTTCAAACTTCCTACATTTAGAAACCTTACGTGAAATTCTATCTTTGGAAATCTTGTGTTCTTATAACCATTCTTTCATCGTAATCGTTGTAAAATACGGAACTTGCTTCGTAAATAAAACTTGTACATTACACTTTTTACCTAGTTAAATCATGTTTTATTTCATATTTCACCTTGTTACAAGTTAGGGGAAACATTGTTGCATATTATTACACAACTTAATTAACAAAATTACTCATTATAATGTTTTAAAAAAATAAAAAAAAATAAAGAAATATGGCAGCCCAATTCAGCAAAATTCAGCCCCATATAGTTGGGTTTTGTGGGCTAGTTTCAAGGTGTAACCCCTTCTAAACACTTCCAAAGCCCAACCCATTGAAACCCTAATCCTTCCCCCTATAAATACCACTTATAACCAGCCTCCCTACCACTTTTGCAACCCTAAAAACTCACAAAACATCCACCAAACCGTAGCTGAAAGTAAGGGTTCGAGTAGATTGACACCCCTTCACGAAAATGAGCATAACTCACTCAATTCTTATCCGATTCACTCGATTCTTTTTCCTACTTGCTTGTATAATCATGGGGTTCGATTCCTAGACTTCTCCTTGGAGAAATCAGACCTGGAAATGCCCCGAAATAGTCCATAAACTTTCTGTTTGTTTTTATGTTCATCAAAAACTTGTTTAAACCTATGCAACTTGTGTCTAACACATCTCATACCTATGTCCTAATGCTTACAACTTATCCCATGGTTGGTTAAGCTTAAAAACAAGGTTGAGACATTTAAAATCAGAGGATTAAACCTCATAAACTTGGTGTTTTGTTTAGGGTTTTTAACCCACAAGTCATGTCAAACTTTGTCTTTGATACATGAGTGATTATGGAACAACTTGGGTTGTCCAAACATACAATCCTCACATGATTTGATGATTTCTCTTAGTTAGTGTGTATATTTCTTATTCTTTATTGTATGTTCATGACCCTCCTTGGTTGTTTTTTTTTACATCAAGTGTAGTGGTGAACACATAGAGGTGCCTAAATGGAAGACTTGATCTTCCTACCTCCTACATGACTTCTATGACATTTAGAGGTACCAAAATGAAGATTTTAATCTTCTACCTCATGCTTGAACTATTGGACATATATTATATAACCTAAATATATTATTCGAATAATCGAATCTTTGATGATGAACTAGTGTTCATATGTCGGGGTACTAGATTACATCATCCTAGACTATGATAACTTGTCACGATTCTAATGGAACCTTGTTCCATGAAAACATCTAAACTCCTTCGAGTTTCCTAGTGTCAAGAACAAGCATCATATGTACTAAATGATTATTTTCCATGTTATTCTCATATCTTATTTTTATGTTGTTTTAAACACCGAATCTCGACTCTAAACATACTTGAACCTTAACCCTTATACATTCGGACTCTAAATCTCTACTCGTCAACAATTGGATAATCGGAAAACATATGCAAACTTTGTGAGTATACTCGTACTTTCCCCCTTTTTACTTTTACCACTTTTGGGGTGTAACATGTTTACCTATTGAAACTTACACATGAACTTTTGTCTAAACACATAAACATTCCTATAACATGCTTGTATATGTGATGACTTGATACTTTAAATTTGGGTGATTCTTATGTGTTGAACTTATCATTAACTTCGTACGAGCCAAACCTTGACATATGTAGCGCTATAGGATTAACGACCCGCCTCTACTGAAACTTTGGTTATGTCATGAGCAAGTTGCGTTTTCTTGGTTTGATATGTTAGACACATGCCATGTTTAAATGTTTATCTTGAATCACATGCTTGCTATGAGGAACTGTTCAAACTTATCTTTTTCTATGTACGTATCAAACTTGTATACTCGCCTTTGCTTTTGCATTGAATTATTTTAAACATGTTACAGGTTGATGAGGACGATGCTAAGAAAAGAAGTAGCGTTGATGCCTAGATACACATATAGACGTTAGGGTTTAATATGTTGTATCAAATTTTGTTATGTTATCATGTTGTTATGTTAAACTTGTTGTATTTGAATTTCTTGTAATGTTGACTATTTGAAGTTATGAAATGAAATGAAATTTGGAATTTCTAAATATTGTCACAAATAGCGTTATGATGTCTCTAGCAATCTTCACACTTCGTCTCATCCCGATGTTTCCGCCATTGGTTGGGGTGTGAAAGATTGGTATCAGAGCCATAACTATAGGGAATTAGGAAAAGTAGGAATGCTTTAGCCTAGTCTATAGTTTTAGAACCTTATTCGTATGCTTTGCTTGGACTACTACATGATACTTTATTTGTTACTTATTTATGCTCTTTTAAACATGTATGTTACTCATGTGTAATATTCGACATGTTATTCTTACGCATTAATGCTTGTTTTATTATGTGTTAACACTTGTTTCGTTGTTCGATTCTTTATGTGTTATTCTTGACATATTTCTCTATGTGTTAATACTTGTTTTATTTCATTATTTAAGTATCATCCTTGATATGCTTTCTTATGTGTTTATACTTGTTTGTGTATCTCCTTCGACATACACTTCCCTCATGCATTTTACTCGATTATTCTAAATCCGACAACACTCATATTGTACAAATGAGACGAATTCACCAAAATAGGCGTGAAACCCACAATTTAGTGAACGACTCTCAATCTATCTATTCTTCTTTTTACACGAGATATCGCCATTGAGCTAGGAGTGAAATCCACATCTAAATGGCAAATCTCAAATTTCAAATTCTAGTGGACCCTCGTCAACATGTCGAAATTTAAATTTTGACCCGACGAGTACCAACCACACTTAGGATACGAAATCGTCAAGATAGGGGTGAAACCCGCACCTTGTCGACTAGTTCCACTCCTTGATTTTTTCATAAATCCCGCCAAGTCTCGAAATTTCGATTGATTTGGGACATGTAGTAACCGGAAGGGTAAATACCGTTAACCGACTTGTCGGCGAGAGTATTTTACCTATTAGGCCAAAACATGCTCCTCAAATTCAAAAGACTTTTCGACCACTTTGGTTAGTCAAAGTTCCGTTTTGGAACACTCCAAACTTTGGTCAAACATGTGTTTCTATTGTTCATTTTATACGATGCAATCTTTCAACCTCGAGTTTACCTTTGATTTCTCTTTTCACACGCACAACATATCGAACCTTTTCGATACACTTATATACGCATGATTTTCATATAATTTAAATTCATATTCCTTGTAACAACTAGTGGAGATGTATCATCGAGATTGGAGTGACTTCCTTACCTTGACGATTGACTCCACCCCTCTTCCCTTAAAACGACTTCACCAACGAGTTAGGGGTGATTCCCTTACTTAGGTGACCGTTACCCAAAACTTATCTTTCAAAATATTTTATTATGCAAACCCGATCATGTTTTATACCTAAATCATTTATCATTATTCAAAATACCTACTTATACCGATTTCAAAATACATTGTTTACCAAACGTACTTCTTATTCTACCATCCATTTTCACTCAAATCATATACACGAGATTCTTAATCAGGTCTTAAAACATTTTATTTCACGAATTTCAAAACCTTATGAAATGCTACCTATCAATTAATCGGTCTAATGAATCTCTTGCCCATGAACTTCATATCCGACTTATTAACTAAAATACGCTCACATTATATCATCATACTAGAGACTTCCATTCTTAATCGAAATCAACCTAACCTTTCTCAATTACTTATAAGACCTCGTAGATGTTATATGACCGTTTACCAAATACTCTTTCCAACATCAATAAATCCTTTGTTAAAATTATTTTTAAACAATCACTAAATTCTTTTACTAAATTTGTTTTCTAAGGGTCGACGTTTTCACAAGAACTTTCAAAGTCCAAAATTTTAATGTTTTGATGCAAATGAAACAAACCCGTTATTTAAAAAAAAAAAAAAAAAAAAAAAAAAAAAAAAAACCTTCTCTACAACGCTTAACTCGTCATCCAAATTTCAAAACACGTGGGCTAGAAGACTTCATGGGGACCGACAATTTTCAACATACGTGAACTCCTTTTTTTTAAACAAAAGTAGCATTTCAATCATTACAAAATACGTTAAGCATGACCAATGAGTACTTTATGTTCCTTTACATATACAAACTATATTCTACCTTTCAAACCAAGCTCAATCTAATTTTGATTCGACAAACTCAACGTTTTGTTTAAACAACTATACATGCACATCATCATACACATTTTAGTCGATATCTCGCGATAACATCATTTATATCGTTCGTATCTACATACTTAACCTTTTTTTTTCTCCGCAATGTCTCAACGTACACCATATACGCAATATTTATTTTTCATACCTACACCTATGTTCATACGTTTTATGCTTGTACTCATACACATACTACTTATACGTTTTACGCTTCTGCTTGTACACATACTACTTACACGTTTTATGTTTATGCTCATACATACATGCGTATTCATACTTAAACTTATGCTCATACTTTCATCCTTACTCATGATTCGTACATTCGTACCTATACGCGAG
The DNA here is from genome assembly GCF_002127325.2 of Helianthus annuus. Lineage (NCBI taxonomy): Eukaryota > Viridiplantae > Streptophyta > Magnoliopsida > Asterales > Asteraceae > Helianthus > Helianthus annuus. Next base: position 40,482,178 of record NC_035436.2, on the reverse strand, counting down.
CGTAATCCGAGGGATTCGCTTACGTGGGTCCCATACATGCTTAAACATAAACATGCTTACATACGACATTCTTCTACGTACACATTCTTATTTTCAAATTCATGTATACCTTGATTCATACATAACTAGTACAAGCTATGTGGATCATGCGACGATCAGTATAATCGCGGGTGCACACGGGATTATAGTGATAGGCGTATGAGAACCATAGAGTGTACTACTGTGTATGGTAAGACACAGAACGTAACATGACCCCGAGTAACGAAACGGACGTAATGTGGTTAAAACATGGTGGATACGCCGCTGGTACTTCCTATATATAAGTGTTTTCACCATGTTACCAAACTTTCGTAAAACGTGCCATGAGAAATTCAGTGTGTTGCAGACCTTTTGGACCTAATACAACTTCACGCAACTCACAAACGCATTATATCCGATTATTCATGACGAGACTTCATCCTTAACACACTACGTTCATCTATCCAACACTTATGCTATTCTCATACTTGTACTCTTTAAGAGCCATTCGTTCATTCTATACTCGTATTATTTTATACAAAACTCGTTCGCAATCCAGCTTGTTTAAACATTTGAGTCCTAACTTACCTCATTACCTATAAAATAGCCTCCCTATTCTTGATTCTTGTGTAACTATACTTAGTATCTCTCTATTGCTTTATTTAAAGTAACAAACCTTTTCGTTCCTCTCAATAAACAGGTTTTACGAAAGTATGATTTTTTTATACTATCCTTAAAAACTTCCCCTTGCAAATCTACCTTGACGTTCTCCAAAATTTGGTACTTTTCAAAACTTTCAAACTTCCCAAGTTTCAATTCTTAATGATCACCTTTATGCCAAAAACTCTTTCAAGCCTTCCTCTTGAATAAATTTCGGGACGAAATTTCCTAAAGGAGGGGAGACTGTAACGCCCTGCGTTTTCAAACTTCCTACATTTAGAAACCTTACGTGAAATTCTATCTTTGGAAATCTTGTGTTCTTATAACCATTCTTTCATCGTAATCGTTGTAAAATACGGAACTTGCTTCGTAAATAAAACTTGTACATTACACTTTTTACCTAGTTAAATCATGTTTTATTTCATATTTCACCTTGTTACAAGTTAGGGGAAACATTGTTGCATATTATTACACAACTTAATTAACAAAATTACTCATTATAATGTTTTAAAAAAATAAAAAAAATAAAGAAATATGGCAGCCCAATTCAGCAAAATTCAGCCCCATATAGTTGGGTTTTGTGGGCTAGTTTCAAGGTGTAACCCCTTCTAAACACTTCCAAAGCCCAACCCATTGAAACCCTAATCCTTCCCCCTATAAATACCACTTATAACCAGCCTCCCTACCACTTTTGCAACCCTAAAAACTCACAAAACATCCACCAAACCGTAGCTGAAAGTAAGGGTTCGAGTAGATTGACACCCCTTCACGAAAATGAGCATAACTCACTCAATTCTTATCCGATTCACTCGATTCTTTTTCCTACTTGCTTGTATAATCATGGGGTTCGATTCCTAGACTTCTCCTTGGAGAAATCAGACCTGGAAATGCCCCGAAATAGTCCATAAACTTTCTGTTTGTTTTTATGTTCATCAAAAACTTGTTTAAACCTATGCAACTTGTGTCTAACACATCTCATACCTATGTCCTAATGCTTACAACTTATCCCATGGTTGGTTAAGCTTAAAAACAAGGTTGAGACATTTAAAATCAGAGGATTAAACCTCATAAACTTGGTGTTTTGTTTAGGGTTTTTAACCCACAAGTCATGTCAAACTTTGTCTTTGATACATGAGTGATTTTGGAACAACTTGGGTTGTCCAAACATACAATCCTCACATGATTTGATGATTTCTCTTAGTTAGTGTGTATATTTCTTATTCTTTATTGTATGTTCATGACCCTCCTTGGTTGTTTTTTTTTACATCAAGTGTAGTGGTGAACACATAGAGGTGCCTAAATGGAAGACTTGATCTTCCTACCTCCTACATGACTTCTATGACATTTAGAGGTACCAAAATGAAGATTTTAATCTTCTACCTCATGCTTGAACTATTGGACATATATTATATAACCTAAATATATTATTCGAATAATCGAATCTTTGATGATGAACTAGTGTTCATATGTCGGGGTACTAGATTACATCATCCTAGACTATGATAACTTGTCACGATTCTAATGGAACCTTGTTCCATGAAAACATCTAAACTCCTTCGAGTTTCCTAGTGTCAAGAACAAGCATCATATGTACTAAATGATTATTTTCCATGTTATTCTCATATCTTATTTTTATGTTGTTTTAAACACCGAATCTCGACTCTAAACATACTTGAACCTTAACCCTTATACATTCGGACTCTAAATCTCTACTCGTCAACAATTGGATAATCGGAAAACATATGCAAACTTTGTGAGTATACTCGTACTTTCCCCCTTTTTACTTTTACCACTTTTGGGGTGTAACATGTTTACCTATTGAAACTTACACATGAACTTTTGTCTAAACACATAAACATTCCTATAACATGCTTGTATATGTGATGACTTGATACTTTAAATTTGGGTGATTCTTATGTGTTGAACTTATCATTAACTTCGTACGAGCCAAACCTTGACATATGTAGCGCTATAGGATTAACGACCCGCCTCTACTGAAACTTTGGTTATGTCATGAGCAAGTTGCGTTTTCTTGGTTTGATATGTTAGACACATGCCATGTTTAAATGTTTATCTTGAATCACATGCTTGCTATGAGGAACTGTTCAAACTTATCTTTTTCTATGTACGTATCAAACTTGTATACTCGCCTTTGCTTTTGCATTGAATTATTTTAAACATGTTACAGGTTGATGAGGACGATGCTAAGAAAAGAAGTAGCGTTGATGCCTAGATACACATATAGACGTTAGGGTTTAATATGTTGTATCAAATTTTGTTATGTTATCATGTTGTTATGTTAAACTTGTTGTATTTGAATTTCTTGTAATGTTGACTATTTGAAGTTATGAAATGAAATGAAATTTGGAATTTCTAAATATTGTCACAAATAGCGTTATGATGTCTCTAGCAATCTTCACACTTCGTCTCATCCCGATGTTTCCGCCATTGGTTGGGGTGTGACAGTCGCCGACGCTCTAAGTCGAAAAGAAAGGATCAAGCCCATAAGGGTTAGAGCTTTGGAGATGATTATCCAAACCGATCTTTCCTTGCGCATTCTTGCCGCGCAGAAAGAAGCTCTCAAGGAAAGAAACCTTGAAGAGGAATATCTCCGTGGGATGGAGAAGCAATTGGTGCCAAACGAGGAAGGAACGTTATGTTTTGAGAAAAGGATTTGGGTTCCTCTGTTTGGTGGTTTGAGGAAAGTTATTTTTGATGAAGCTCACAAATCGCGGTACTCTATCCATCCAGGAGCGGATAAGATGTACCAAGATCTCAAGGATTACTATTGGTGGCCTAAGATGAAAGGCGATGTTGCTGTTTATGTGAGCAAATGTTTAACGTGCGCTAAAGTGAAAGCAGAATACCAGAAGCCTTCAGGACTTCTGCAACAACCAGAAATTCCCAAGTGGAAATGGGAACAAATTTCCATGGAATTTATTACAAAGTTGCCAAGAACGCCAAGAGGTCATGACACTATTTGGGTAATAGTGGACCGATTAACGATGGCAGCGCACTTCTTACCTATCAGAGAGAAGGATAACACGAGTAAGTTGGCTGAAATTTACATGAGAGAAATTGTTACACGCCATGGAGTACCTCTCTCGATCATCTCTGATAGAGACGGAAGGTTCGTATCAAGGATTTGGCAATCCTTCCAAGAAGCTTTTGGCTCGCAATTGAATCTGAGCACTGCATTTCACCCACAGACCGACGGACAAAGCGAGCGGACTATTCAAACATTGGAAGATATGCTGAGAGCATGTGTTATGGATATGGGCGGTAGCTGGGATAAACATTTGCCATTGGTCGAATTTTCATACAACAACAGCTACCACACCAGTATTGGTGCCGCGCCATTTGAAGCTCTATATGGGCGCAAGTGCAGATCACCGCTTTGTTGGTCTGACGCAGGTGATAGACAATTGGTTGGTCCTGATATGGTCCAGGAAACCACAGATAAGATCGCACAGATCCGAGATCGCATCAAGGCGGCTCGTGATCGTCAAAAGTGTTATGCGGATCGAAGGAGGAAACCTCTAGACTTTGAGGTAGGTGATATGGTTTTGTTGAAGGTATCACCCTAGAAGGGTGTGGCACGCTTTGGGAAGCGTGGAAAGCTGAATCCGCGGTATATTGGTCCGTTCAGGATTTTGGAAAGAATTGGGACCGTAGCATACAAGCTGGACTTACCTGCTGAACTAAATGGAGTTCACGATACATTTCATGTATCCAACCTGAAGAGAAGTCCAACACAAGATACCGTCGCTATTCCTACCGACGAAATTCATGTTGACGAAACGCTCCACTTCGTTGAAGAACCCGTTGAGGTCACGGATTGGAAAGTAAACAAGACCCGCCGGAGCAGCGTCAAGCTCGTCAAAGTTCGTTGGAATGCCAGACATGGTCCTGAATTCACCTGGGAGAGTGAGGACCGAATGAAAGAAAAATACCCCCATCTATTTCCCAAGAACCCTGCTTCTACAAGCAGAACTTAAAATTTCGGGACGAAATTTTTCTAACGGGGGGAGAATGTGACAACCCTCACTAAACCAGGTATCCGTACGATTTAATTAGTAATTAATTGCTGCTTAATTACTGTGCTTACTTGAAATTACTGATGAACTGCTACTTGATTTCTGATACACGTACATATCTGCATCATACTTTACATACCGTCACTACATTATTTACATGCTGAACCCTAGTGACAAACATGATGCACAAAAGCACAATAGCACCATGAACGGATAACCTATTGAACATGCTGATAAAGCCAGCATCAGGCAGATACTGCCTCTAAGGCCTGAATGAGCCAGAAATATTTTACTACACCCATAGTGAGTGTAGGGATACAAGGGTTGTAGAACTGCGTCTCTAGGAATAAGTTACGATGACTGGATGTGCCTAAGATATACACTGAGCACAAAACACAACACTTTAATGAACAAATCAGCTTCTAGCTAGCTAATAAAGTGCAAAAACATGAGAAAAATATTACTAGACACTTTCCAAAGTGTCAGGAATAAGTTGTGTCACTAAAAAGGGCATTAACGACACTTAAAAGCTTTGTTAAGCGCTTTAACGGATTACTATCCAACCGAACAACCGGACTATACCCGGAACATAAAAATATTAACATTAACATTATTGATCTTTTTCTGAGCCAGTTAGGGTCCCTGAACACCCTAACACCCGCCATAAAACATAACACACCACCAACCAAGTTAAGTGCTTAACTAACCTATTAACTTAACTAAGTAACCTAACTAGTGGTTAGAATCCAACCAAGACCCCCCCCCCAGTGAAATCGGCCCAACTAGAAGGGGACAAGCTTGGAATTCTTTTTAATATTATAATCAAGATGTTTAATATCTAGATAGCACATGATCCTTTGGACGAAAACCTAACTAATTGTCTATAAGTAGTGAGTGTTAGCACATGAGATAATCACAACACACTTCACCATCCAACTCTCTCCTTCCCTCTCTACAAGTCACGGCCGAACACCCCCTTGGCACCCCATCCATTTTCGATTTCTATCTTGCAAGTTCCAAGCTCTACAAGTGTCAAGGGTCACGTATTAGGAAGCTCGGAGCAAACGGAAGGCGAAGGACCTCACTCTCTAGCTTTTATCCACCCGATTTACGTCTAGATTCTTCCCTAGCCTCGAGCTAGAGGTATAATGCTTAAAACACTATCTTGAACTAATCTAAAGAGGTTAATACGATGTGTAACGGTTAAAACTCGAAATCTTACAAAATCATGCATTAAAGTTTACTAAAAATGCATGTATTGTTGGTTAAAAGCTCATAAGTTGTGTAAATGTTGTAGTATTGATTTTGTGTGATTATTTAGACCCGATCTATGTTGTGGTAGCTCGGATCATCGTTTAATCCGGTTTGGTCATGATCATGAATCGTGGCATAAGGTTGTTATGAATAGAACAAGGGTTAAAAGGTGAAACTCTACCACACGCGAATCATGAACTTGTGTAAAAGTGTTTTAACTGTGGAATAGAGTTTAAAACTAGCAGATCTACGTATCTGTAAGTGGTATTTTCAAAAGACCGACTGTCAAGGAAATCATGTTTTCTAAAAATAGATCTTACACTAACAAGCATGATTTTTATAAACACAAGTGTGTAAACACTTGTGAAATAAAGAGTTTCGACAAAATAACAATCTTTGTAAAAGATGACGAGAAGTTGTAAAGATGGACTTACTCTAAAAACGAGGTTTTTACGAGATCAAATTTCTTTATATAAAGATCCACAAAATATAATGGGATTTACACTATAGTTTCGGAAAAACTACAAGTTCATGTGATTTATGCGATTTACATACTTGTCGACTAGTTTGTTGTGTCGGAAATTGTTTGATTGACTAAAGAAGTTGTTGAAATTGATTTTGTAAAAGAAAATGATACGCTTGAAAGCGTGGCCACCTCCAGTTACAGAGGAAACTCTAACGAAATTTTTCTAAAAACCTAACACTTAGAATTATTTTCACTATAAGTGTTAGAAATATCTTTTCAACATGTTTTCAAAATATATTTCGCCACGACTTTATTTACAAATATTCGGAGGTGGGATTTTCACAGAATTAAACGCGATAAATATATATATTTGGTAAATATATATTCTCACAACATTGTTTATGATTATTTTGTGAAAAATACACAAATATTATTTTTTAGAGTAAAAATAATATTTACGAACGTTAACAGATCCAAAATAATACGAACGCCTCTACGATAACTATATAAGTTACACTGGTAATATTTATTACCACTCGAATGATAAAACGTAACTTACGCATTATACGGAAATATTTACGAACGCGTATTTTATCAACGTATTATTTTTGGGGAAAATTATGTGAAATGAAAATATAATATTTTTGAGAAAAATATTTATATTTTGGAATTAGAAATAAATATATATTAAGTGAGACTTAATGATATAATTCGAACGCACATGTATTAAATCCCCCATCCTTGGGAAGGAGATTAACTATCAAGTATATACGAAAAGTAAACTCGAAATAGTTGTCTAACTATTTCCCAAAAACTTAAACTATAAAGCTAAGGCACGGCCGTCCGTCTAATAGAGTTAGCACATGTAGGTCGTTGCACAGCTGCCTGATTTGGAGTACTTAGTAGAGACGCATCGACTGTGAGTTCATGTCCCCCTTTTCTCTTAACTGTTTTCAGTTTTCTAAACTGCGGGGGTGAAATACATGTTACTTTGATTATGATTACTTTATACATGGTATGGTTAGCGTAAGGAGGGTTACTACTTAGATCATGTGAATGGGTAGGCGGAAACTTGAGGTCATTAATCCTCAGGGTAGGACCGAGGGGCAGGAGCGATAGATCTATTTGGGTGTAGCGAGCCCAGTCCCAGGCCCAGCATAACGGACCTCGGGATGACTTTGTACCCGACGCATAAATCTGCTAGGTTTGAGCCTTCCTACTTGCATTTCACACATATCAATGGCCTTGCAAACCATTGGTGATCTCTTTTTCCTTATTTTCTACATACCAGGATTTTGATAAATACAAAGGTTTATTTACTCACTTTCGCATGAACTTGCTCAACATTATTGTTGATTTTTCAACTTACATGTATTTCAGGGAATTAAAAGACCTGGCACGGTATGGCACGTTTTCCCGCTGCACTAGTTTCCGAGGTCATCCGGGGTTTAGGGAATGTGACTCTTTCCTGGACAAGTCACAGACCTTAAACTGTCTTTATGTTTTGTTTGTTTGTTGAACAATGTTATGGTTGTTAGGGTATTTTCCCGTTAAGACAATGGTATTGTATTTGGTTTTTAAAAACTTAATGGATGATCTTGCATGTTTTTACTTCATATAGCTTTGTTATGGTTAAGCTATGGTATTAAGAAGTCACACCAAATTAACCACGCTTCCGCAAAGCCAGGGTGTGACACAGGTACCGCTAGAAGAAGAGACGACGAATCAGTACTAACTCGGGCTGTTGACTCGGTGTTTCGGTTCGTTCGATTCGCTGAGTTTGAGATCATTTTCATTCTCTTCTTCATCATCGCCTTCATCATCTTCAAAGATCTGGTTAGTCCTCTATTTCAATTCTACTTTTGAACCTCAATTTTTATGTTAAATAGTTTTTAGGGTTTGTTTTCTCATTGAATCTGAAAATTTGTAATCTTCTTTCTTATATACGTATTATATTATTGTATCTCCATTTCATCGTCTTCGCAATTTGAAAAGAAGTTGTACGACAAACGCTGCAATGGGTTCGTGGTGTTTGCGGCTGCTGATAATTATTCTACTCTTGGTGTTCCTAAATCTGCCACCAATAAAGATATTAAAGCCGCTTATCGCAAATTCGGTCATCAGGTATTACTTCTTTTAGGGCTTTTGCTTTATTCATTTGAAGTTCTTTTTTTAGGGATTCATTAGAATTAGTTTTGATGTTTGGAAAAGTGATTGTGATTAGGATTTAGGATTAAGATTGTCCGAGTCGTTACAAGTAGAATTGGTTGTGTGTGGAATTTTGGTGATATGTTTGAATTTATAAAAAAAAATGTTAAATAACTTTGGAATTGAAAAGTTCATATGTTAACCTTAAAAGTCAAGTTGAATGTTGGGATTTATTGGTTTCCAATTTTTTAGGTGCTAAACATGGAAGGAGCCAAACAAGAATGTAGGCCTTTGATGTCCAACTTAGAAACTTTATGTAAGTACAATATTCTACTTTCAATTAAGTTTTTAAATTTCAATTGGGTTTAGTCTTAAACAGTTTGGGTCAGGTTTCAGGTCGGACCCGTGAGCACGTTTAGTTACAAGGGTCAGGTTTGAAAACTTCACTGTGAAGTGATTGTAAGATCGCCGATGTGACTGAAACGACACCCAAAACACCAACGAAGCATAAGGTGTTTTACCCATCTTTTTTTCTCCATTGTTGCGCATGTTCTTCCTTTTTACCGCCTTTGTTCGTTCAACAGATAATATGGGTTGACAATTTTGCTTTTGCCTCTGACATTTTGGCTCTTTTGTGGCTGGTGAAGGTTAGCTTTCTTAATTGTTGTTTATTGGAAATCGCCTAATGTTTATCTCTATGGTTATTGTTGCTCCTATTTTGGACTTTTTTCTAATTTTGTAGGTCCCTCGGAGGATGAGGTCAAACCTTAACCTTGTTATGTGAAACACACTAGCAAGTGCGGAATCCAAGCTAGAGTGCAAACCGAGATGAAACAAGCAAAAACACAAGACACACAAAGTTCACCGATTAACACCACTTGTATTAATACGAATGAAAGGTTCGGTTACAAGCTCAATGTCTACAAATCTGTTTTGCAAACTCTCTAAGTGTGTGTGTGTGTTCACCGTGAAGTGTCTCTCCTTATCTGCCTTGTCTAGAGTCTGATAAATGAAGTGAACACACTACATGGGTATTTATACCCGTCACAGATTGTCTGGTCGAATGATCAGATAGATTGATCGAAGGATCATCTATCGACCTGAAAGCTGTCGAAGGATCTACATAAACCTCGAAGGATGATCTATCGAGGTCCATCAGCATCCATCGAAGGTTCATCTTTCGAGCTCATCGAAGGATCTAAACTATCCTTCGATGGCTCATCCTTCGACACAGACATATGATTATCATGCACTAACTGTTTGGCCAAGTCAAACCAGGAGGATGGTTGACTTGGTCAAACTTACAAGACTAACAAAGGACATCGTTTAATATCGTGACGAAATACAGACAAAGTACAGACATAAGTGCACCAACAAACTCCCCCTTGGCTGTAGCTTTGTCTCGATTTTCGTGTCTTCAAGTCTCTGACGTCCTTTCAAGTCTTCAATATCGGAGGATCTTCAAAGTCTTCACGTCTTGAAAGCAGAAAGTGTATCAACAAACTACCCGTATCATGTAGGAAGTGTGTTGACAAACTCCCCCTTAACATAAGCTCCCCCTTGAGTTATGCTCGTGAATGACTTGATCTTCAATGCTTAAGATCCTTGTGGTGTTGATGATGGTCAGCGGCAACTCGATCATTTTCATCTTTTGAGAGCCTTCACGTCGTGTCTTCATTCCGAAGCTTGTCATCGACCATGTTCTCTTTGCCTTTATAATCTACACATGCAAGAAATCTAAACGCGTAATGAGAACAACTGCTTGGAATATAGTTAGCATAAACAAATGACACACGTATGACCATGTTTCAATCAAACACCGTCCGACAGTTTGAAAGTTTAATAAATTTGTCAATTTTCGATTTAACTTTCAAAAACTTGCAAGTTTCGACCGTTTATGAAGATTTAGTCAATTCGGTTTTCAGTTAGGTTTCAGGTAACGAAGACTCGAGATCCAACATCGTACGATCGAAAATAAAATAGAAGTAAAATCTTTTTGGCTTTTATAAAGTTTATATTAAAACACATTTTAGGTGTGTTCTAATATTTCGAACTGTAAAGACTGAAAGCAGTAAATAAATATATACAGACATTCTTTTTGCGAGTTTCGAGGGTAAGAGAATCATATCAGTGTACGGTCATGCCAAAACACTCTTGTTGTTCAGTTAGTTAACATTAAGATAAGCATCCTATAACAATTATCGGTATTGTTGTCCACTTAAGCTCAACTTATCAGATGTAATCATGGCGAGGGGATACGTTAAGGTATGATTTATACTTACCGACCGGTGTTCATCCACATCACGACACATTCCCGTATCAAGGTATGCACGAGGGTTTATCTTACCGGTGAGTATACCGATTATCATCTGTTTGACCGTATATGATGTGAGATTCTCACTTATTTTGATTTGAAAACAAGCCCTATGTGATAGAATCACTTATCGATGAGGAACTTGATTTTCATATGCATGAGGGCACAGGAGCAAGTCTGTGAACAGGTCAGTACTTCCGTACAGCAGAGAGACGAACTTGACTCCCGGATAAATGTGATATTTTATCACTTATTTGTTATGGACATGTGATTGTTTATCACTTATTGAGGTCGAATGCAGTATGAGATATGTACACGTATGTATAGTATCATGGAAGATCTAGACTTGCGTCCCCGTTATTTTTCGGTAAAAGATACAACCATGATACCCAGATGATAAGCAGCATAAAGACCGAATATCTCAGAACCTCGGCAATCTATCAAACGAAATTTCGGTACTAAGACCATATGCCAATGAATGGTTCCCACCTGGTCTTCAGTCGGTTTAAGATTTATATCACCCTGCACACTTTAAAATGATTGTGAGCCTACCGATACATCTTATATAGAGCTGCTTAGCGTTTTTCATTTAAGGTTTAAAGAGGTTTGGATAGACCACTGATGTACTATCATTTTCTCTTTTGCTCGCCAGGAAACTCATTTTTGTTTTTCTATTGTTTTTGTGTTTTTGAAGTTTTTCGATGTTTTTGGATTTTCAGATTTTGGATTTACTCCCCCTAAAATCAATAAACTAAGACAAATTTAAAACACAAAGGTATTTACAAAAATGATTTTCCGACGTTGGTTTACTCTTGCTTGACCTTAATGTCGTTTACCAATAATAAAAAGTCAAATCTTGATTTGTCAAATGCTTTGGTAAAAAGGTCGGCACATTGGTCATCGGTGTGGACCTTAACAACATTGACGAGTTTCATAGAGAAACAATCACGTGTGAGGTGATATTCGAGATCAACGTGTCAAGTCAAAGAGTGCTGTATGAGATGATAATAATTCATAAAGCAGCTTAAATATCGACAAGCATAAGAGAGATTAGAAGTTCGAAACCGTATCCTGCAACTGCTTCGTGCATTGCAAGGAATCTGAGTGCTCTCCCAAGCTGGATATCCATCCGGTGTGGATTTCAAGGTCGAATTTGCAGCTACTAAGAAATCTCTTGACAGCAACTAGATCATAAACCTCCGGGTCCGGCTGGTCTTCCATATTCCACCAGCGAAGGTCTTTGTCTTTCTCTTTAGAAGTAGTGTGTGGTTGTTCAATCCACGCCAAGACATTTGCACATCCGGTGTAGTTCGTTCAACAAACACATTTTCTTCAATCATACCGCGAAGAAATGTACACTACACGTTCATTTTGTTGATTTTGAACTTCAGACGTTCTGCAGGTGCATACATTTCATTGGAATCTTCCCTGAGGACCCGATCAAAAACCATAACAACCAAATTTTGGCACGTTCTTCATTTGGTCGAATTTTGCAACTTCATTCAGCCACATTCTTTCATCAGACATTTTTGTCTTCTTTTCTTTTTCCCTTTCTCCACCAATGGCAACAACATTCTCCTAGTTTGTAACAATATTTCGGAGCTTTATGTCGCCAATCTTGTGCATGGACGCTCCACTATCAACAATCCTAAGACTATCAATAGTTCCTCCTGGAACATCCTGCACACTCATTCAGAGATTAGTTGGAGAGGGGGACCCAAGCCTTTGTGGACTTGGGTCGTCCTTGATCATTGTAACACCTCGAATTTTTGTGTCCAATGATGTGCTAACACGTGTCATTAGATTACACGTGGCATCCATAATAAATAAAGGACCAATTTTGACAAACCTTGAAAGTATATAAATTCGAGGGTTATAAATGTCAAACAAGGGTAAATATACTGTATAGTAACCCTAAATAAATGCTTGTACCTTCAAACGAATAAATCATAAATCGTACGGAAGCGAAATGCGGAAGAAAGTGAGAGATTACGAACTTTAGGGGTTAACTGTGTCAACATGTTTAATTATACCTCTGAGTGACCCTTTAACGTTCCCAAGGCTTCGTAACAGTAATATACGCTCACTAGAATATACTGTATAAATCCCGCGAAGTTCCGTTTTAAAACGAAAGAGTTATACTCGAATTCGTACGAGAAGGGTTAAAAGCGTCAATAATGAAAGTTAAGGCTTTCTGAATAGTTAATAAACTAACCGGGGACTTAACAACGCGGGTAAATAACACGAGGTCCTTAGTCGTAATTAAATGAGGGCCAAACCGCAAAGTTACCCCTTCAAACCCGAAAGGTCAGGTAAATCATTACGAAAGATTTCGTTATTAATTACCAGGATTTCGTAATCATTTCAAAAGATTTTAAAAATCTGAAAAACAGGCCCCTCGCGACCCGCATTGCATTTGTGGTTAAGTTGAGGCGGGCCGCGGGCCTCCTCTTTTACTCGCCTGATATTTAAATCCCAGGCGGCCCGCATTAGAAACGCATGGAACTCCCATGCGGGCCGCATTAGACGCCCAGATGCAGAATACTTTTAACTACATGCCTTTTGGAGCCTTTGAACGACCAACAACCAATTAATGGAGCATGGGCGCCCCCTACTCGACCCATATCACTTAGGGGCACCTGCCCATCATCCATACTCAGTGTAGCATGAGTTGTAATGATCCTAGAGCCCAAATTTCACTATAAATAGCCACATTTGGCTCATAACATTCACACAACACAAATCAACTTCTCTGATCATTCTAAGAAGCTCCCAAGCATCCTTCTCTGCTCTATAAGCAAGAAATAACTTCTGTAAGTCGTTCACAATCAATATGGTCTTGCATTTCCATAGATTTAGCTTATAAACACAACCGTCGTAACTAACGGTTGTCATTACAATAACTTGCAAATGGTTCAGTCTTATGACGAATCAAAAGTGGTTATGAGTTGGTATTTATGTGGGTAATAAACCTCTAAAAGGGTTCCCCCTGATCACCACTCTAACTATGTCAAATATCGAGTCAAACGTGCGGTTAAAAAGTCAACAGAAAGCTATTTTAGCGATTTATGCATAATCTGTAATATATATGTTATGCAACCTGTTTTGACACTTATAAAACATGATATTAAGCATATAAACTTGTTTGCGCTCGTTTGAATCGATCATTTGCTATATTGACCCGGTTCGGAGCCGAATGTCGCAAAAGTTTGACTTTTGCTTTGACTTCAGTTCTGACCCGTTTAGTGAGGTATAGATATACCTTAGGACTCTCTTAGGACCATGTTACATGATGGTATCAACCTCTGTGATCGGTTCATGAGTTATCCGAGTCTTTTGCACATTTCCGTCATTCGCCTAAAAGTTGACCGTAACGGCCTTTTGAAAATAAAACGAGTATTTCGGACACGTGAACGGACCAGAACCTTGCTTAGTAAATTATAAGCATGTCCGTAAAGTTTCACGTCAATCCGAGGTCTAGAATGGGAGATATGCTAATTAGCGCAAAATTAAATAAACTTTTGTAATATACGGCGCAATTAGCATAACACCTATCTAAACCAAGATTTCGTCACCAAAACTTTTACCCACTGTATTAAAATAATATTTTGGGAATTTTAAAGATTTTTAATAATTTTTACCTCGCTCATAACCTGCGGTTATGGCTACGGTTCGGTAAATACCGAATATGCCCTTTTCGGCCAAAACATGAGTTCTACAAGGTCTTTTGACCCGATTCCAGTTGCTACTGATTTTAAATAATAAATAAAGTATTTTAAGCTTTATAAGCTGTTCGGGAAACTTAGATTTCCTGTAGAACTCGAAAAGCTCTTTAAAAGCCTTTAAAATGACCAAAAAGCCCCTACGGGGCATAATATTAACTTAAACTCGTTACGGGCATCACGGAAGGTATCCTACTGATACCACAACCTCTTTAAGGCATATTGACTTAGGAAATAAGCGTACGACTCTCATGGTTAACCGTTTCGCCTATTGCGCGCACGGTTCGGCTTATGAAACTAGTTTTCATAATTTAGCCGATGCGGGTCAAATTATATTATTTGAACCCCAAAATCCAGAGTGTGAACCATAAACCATTTAAAACAAGTCTCTGAACTTGTTAGGGTCAGAATCACACTCCATTCTCGGTTTTCGCCTTTTCGCGCGATTAAACCATATCTATATATATCGGAACCAACCGGTCTAGGCTACGGCCATTATAAAGACTCGTTAGGATTCTAAGAGGTTAATTAAAACCTTCGTTCCAGATTAGGAGCCCCAGTAAAAGCTATCGGTGATTTAATCCAAATTAAGGAAATATACTTGCAAAGGTAAATACTTTAACTTATTTCCCCTATATGGGCTTGGGTTACGGTATATTAATACCGCTTGATTGAGCATTGTATTCTTCCATCGCTTAGGTGGTTAAATAAATAATATGATCGGCTCATTTAAACAGTTTTGTTTCTTATAAGCCTTTGGGGGGTTTAATGACCGTTGTCCCGGATATCCTTGGCATCATTTTACGAAATGGCCACGACCATCGACATCCCGGTGTAGGCGTACACCCGGTATATATTGTCGACATTAAATTAAAAGACGTAGCCGTTGGTTTTTATACTACGGTTTTACGCAATGTGGTGTGTCTATAAATCTTTAACCCGGCACGACCCGGGCTACTGAACGCATAAAAGAACATGTAAAACGTTCACAAGATTTTATTATAATTTTCCCAAGTTATAAAAGAGTTTGTGCCTTGTGCATTCAAATCAATTTTAATAAACATTTTCAAATGTGTCAGTTGAATGTATTTACCAGTGTAAACTGACGTATTTTCCCCAAAAAGATTAAGTGCAGGTACTATACGAATTTGGCTGGTATTAGCTGCCTAAGCATCACAAATAGTCTCGCAAACTCGATGCCGTATCTGAATGAACAACATTTATTTATTTTGATCCGCTGTGGATATAATCGACTTCTGTAATACATTTGATATTACAACCAGAGGTTGAAATATATTTATTTATCTTAAGCTTCCGCTGTGCATTATATAATTGTGTGGTTTGACTATATTGTTGCCAACATCGTCACGGTAATCCCCCACCGGGCCCACCGGTGAGACACGTGGAGATCGGGGTGTGACAGGTTGGTATCAGAGCCAACGTTGAGTGAATTAAACACTACCCTATTGTGTTTAATCTCAATGACACAATTGCACATACTTGAGTCTAGACAAGAACTTAGGACAAATTCGGATTAACACTCCTTATTGTCTTTATTTTCGATTCGATTTTTAATAAATTTTGGAGCAGGAAAATGCCACCTGTTATATTCCGAGGAAGAGGAAGGGGAAGAAGAGGCAGAGGAGAAGTCGTGACACATCACGATAACGAAGCTGGACCATCAGGTACAAGACATCCTTCGATGACACGGAGCGAAGAGCCACAAAGACGAAGAGATCTTTACGAACCCGCGAGGCATTCCACTTCGCACAGCTCGACGCCATCCTACCGGCACTCCTTTGGACCAAACTCAGAGAATGATCCCAACAACCCACAACCTTCCTTCATACCTCTACAACGTTCGGTATCGACCCGGAATTATGACGACCCTACTCCATACTACATAGGTCAGTTTAATCCGGCTGACTACATACAGGAACCTTCAGGTTTTGTTCCACTAGGGCCACAAGACCACTTTTCTGAAGATCCCATGGAGGAAGATGAGGATCCTACTGAACCAGCTCGTGGTACGCCCACGCATCCGATAGAAGTCTCTGACGGGTCATCCTTCCATGGCACACCCTATCAGGGACCAGACAGTTTCCAAGCGTTGTTTGACCGACATGAGTGGTACTACACACCACCTCAACAGACATCACAACAACCGCGACATCCACAGGATCCCTCTGAGGATTCACGCTTTGTGGCAGTTACGCCACCACCTCCGCCACCGGCGCAACCAGTAATACCTGATCCGCCAAGGCGTAGGAGGACGAATGCTCGTATGTCCACACGAGGAGGAGGGGGTATTCACTTCAGCACTCCTCGACATTCTAGTAGTAGCCACTATCCGCCACTACGAGAAGAACGACCTTCAAGTCCTATACAGGAGGCGAACTCCGCACCAGCTGCACAAAATTCGCCACCATTTGGATATGACCAACCCATACCTGCTTACACGGGTCCAACGGCTTACAACCCGTTCGAACCGTCACAAGCACAATACAACTACGGCTATGAGCGCGACCCATATGTGGTGTCGGCAAGATATAATGCGCGCTACCCTGACGGAGCACATGGAAACATGGGACCACCGGACTACTCAGCTCATGGGTATCAAATACCTCCCAGACCTCCAGTTCCGCATCAAGCGCCACAACCACGTTTCTCTCCTCCTTAACAGGAAGAAATACTCCATCGACTAGATCGTGTGGAGAGAGAGTTCGAAGAAGAGAAAAAGAGCCACCGAGGATTTCTCAAGGGCTTGGCGAATCTACTAAAGGGCAAAAAGAAGAAACGTGACCACTAGCCCTTAGTAGTTGTACCAATGTAATTTCTACTTTGAAATAAAGTCCCTGCGTGGACACTTATCGTATTTCAGTCCCTACGTGGACTTATCTTTAGTCCTTGCATGGACACCTATCTTGTATTAGTCCCTGCGTGGACTTGTCACTTATTTTAAACCTCTATGGAGGTATGTACCATTTGAAAGACCCGTTTAGGGCAATATGTAATTGTATTTGAGATTTTGGAATGTATGTTATGAGTTTTGTTTTAATATATATAAAGTAAATCAAAACCATTCCTTTTATATTGATCTGCCTAGATAAAGAATCTTAAAAGGTGAAACCTAGCTTGGTGTCTTTTAAGATCCAGTCAAGATGGTACGACCTAATTAAAAAGATTCTGATTCCCTGTTAACCTCTGTACGCATGTTAACAATCATGGCAGATGTGATTCGTTAAAATCACGCACGTCATTCTTATACGTTAATCCTTTAAGGATTACAAAACCCAACTAAATGATTTATAAATCATGGGTTAAATCACCAATGAAGGTGATTAATCTTATTAAAACATCCATTAGTGATGTAGTGCCTACGGGCCAGTATTATAAAAACATCCATTAGTAATGTAGTGCCTACGGGACAATATTATTAAAACATCCATTTGTGATGTAGTGCCTACGGGCCAGTATTATTAAAAACATCCATTAGTGATGTAGTGCCTACGGGCCAGTATTATTAAAAACATCCATTAGTGATGTAGTGCCTACGGGCCAGTATTATTAAAAACATCTCTTAGTGATGTAGTGCCTACGGGCCAGTATTGTTAAAACATCCATTAGAGATGTAGTGCCTACGGGCCAACCATATTAAAACATCCATTAGAGATGTAGTGCCTACGGGCCAACCATATTAAAACATCCATTAGAGGTGTAGTGCCTATGGGCCGTAATAATTGTCTTATAAAGACAAAAGGCAGTGGTAGTCTATGACTCTCTGTCAGAAAGAGATAAAAGAACTACGGTTCAAATCTCTATGCCTTTGATTCTCTGAAATCTCGGCTAAAATTATAAAACATCCTCGTGATTAGGCTTTATGCCGCCAATACTATTTATATAGCTGAAATAGGATATATTCAAATCCTAATATATGATGAAATAATAAGTTAACCAAATATGGTCTCTGTACCATGGTTGACAAATTGTCATAAAAGACAATTATATAATAATCTCCTGAATAAAATTTTGTTATCTTCTGTAACAGATTCAAGTTACAATGGCGGATCCCAATGGAGAGAACAGCCATACAAATGAAGATGACTACGACAATGCGCCAGTGCATCTGACAGGCGCACAGCTAAAGACTCTGATTGACAATGCTGTTCAGGCAGCTCTTGATCGTCAATATACTGAGTCCCAAGGCAGAACCGTGTCAAAACCACCCTCTAAACCAAAGACACACTCCAAACCACCCTCTGAACCCAAGAAAGATGACGACAAACACTCGTCCACTGAGAACAGCGTTCATCGCGATAGAGAATATACTGATGCATCAAATGCTAAGGGTTGCACCTACAAATACTTTGTATCTTGTAAGCCCCGGGAATTTACAGGGGAGAAAGGTGCTGTTGATTGTATCACCTGGCTAGATGAGATGGACACTATTGTGGACATCAGCGGGTGTGCAGCGAGGGATGTGGTGAAGTATGTGTCCCAATCATTCAAGGGCGAGGCCCTGGCATGGTGGAGGGCGTTGGTGCAGGCATCTGGTAAGTCTGCTTTGTACAAAATGACATGGGAGGAATTTATTGCTCTCATTAAGGAAAACTATTGCCCTCAGCATGAGGTTGAGAAGATCGAGGCTGACTTTGTGTCACTGGTGATGACGAACCTGGACTGCCAGGCATATTTGACGAGTTTCAATACAATGTCTCGTCTGGTCCCGTACCTTGTGACCCCAGAACCTCGAAGAATCGCCCGTTTTATTGGGGGCTTGGAGCCCGCAATAAAGGCGAGTGTAAAGGCCTCTCGGCCGACGACCTTCAGGTCAGTTACTGACCTCTCCTTGTCTCTAACTTTAGATGCTGTCCGTCTGAGGACACTAAGGAGCAAGGAGGCTGAGAAGAGAAAACGTGAGGATGATACCTCACGAAGATCAGGGAAGAAGCACCGTGGAAGCGGTGAAGGCAAAAAAGGGTCGGAGGCAAAGAAGGATGGGCAAGCTGGTGAAAGGCCCAACTGCAAGATCTGCAAGAAACCCCACTCTGGGAAATGCAGATTTGCATCAAACTCACAGTCGCAATCAAAGACTCCTTCCTGTGGACTATGCAAGTCCAAGGATCATAAGACTGTGGAGTGCAAGAAAATCAAGGATGCAACCTGCTATGGTTGTAATGAAAAAGGGCACATCAAGAGTAACTGCCCTAAGTATGCCAAGAAGGCGGAAGAGACAAAGAAGTCAAATGCGAGAGTTTTTCGCATGGATGCAAAGGAAGCGGTCCAGAACGACAATGTGCTTACAGGTACTTTCCT
This sequence comes from Helianthus annuus, assembly GCF_002127325.2. NCBI lineage: Eukaryota > Viridiplantae > Streptophyta > Magnoliopsida > Asterales > Asteraceae > Helianthus > Helianthus annuus. The sequence continues at coordinate 40,462,243 of NC_035436.2, read as the reverse complement.
CGTAAATAATATATTTGCAAGAGCACTATTCGATTCTGGCGCTGATAAATCCTCTGTAGACCAGAAATTTTGCCAACTACTAAATATGCCTATCAAAACCCTTGATGCAAAATACGAAGTAGAGTTAGCAGACGGCACGATAGAAACCGTCTCAACTGTTCTAGAAGGATGTGAAATGTCCATTAGGAACCATTCTTTTCCTTTATCTCTACTTCCCTTCAAATTAGCGGGTTTTGACATTGTGCTAGGCATGGACTGGTTATCCCGTAATCAGGCCCAAATCATTTGCGGCAAAAGGCAGATAGTTTTAAAGACTCCGAGTGGTGAATCTCTTACCATTCGAGGGGATACGCAGTACGGATTGCCCGAAGACGTATCTATGCTGAAAGCTTCTAGGTGTTTGAACAGAGGCTGTGTAATTTACATGGCTCAGGTTATAATTGAAGAACCTAAGCCGAAGATAGAGGATCTTCCTGTCATTTCTGAATACCCCGAGGTTTTTCCCGAAGAACTACCTGGGTTGCCACCAGATAGACAAGTGGAGTTCAGAATAGACATCATTCCTGGAGCAGCTCCGATAGCAAGAGCACCTTACAGGCTAGCTCCAACGGAAATGAAAGAACTGAGGACCCAGTTGGATGAACTGCTGGCGAAAGGTTTTATCAGACCTAATTCATCTCCCTGGGGAGCTCCTGTCCTGTTTGTAAAGAAGAAGGACGGATCAATGCGGTTGTGCATTGATTACCGTGAGCTGAACAAAGTTACCATAAAGAATAGATATCCTTTGCCACGGATTGATGATCTGTTCGATCAGCTGCAAGGAGCGAGCTACTTTTCGAAGATCGACTTAAGGTCGGGCTATCATCAACTAAGGGTCAGAGATGAGGATGTACATAAGACAGCATTTAGGACTCGCTATGGTCATTACGAGTTCCTAGTGATGCCTTTTGGACTCACAAATGCACCGGCTGCGTTCATGGATCTCATGAATCGCGTCTGCAAGCCGTATTTAGACAAATTTGTCATAGTCTTCATCGACGATATCCTTATATATTCCAAAAACCAAGCTGACCACGAGAGGCACCTCCGTTGCATTCTCGAATTACTACAGCGTGAGAAACTCTACGCCAAATTCTCGAAATGTGAATTCTGGCTACGAGAGGTTCAGTTTTTAGGTCACGTTGTGAGTGAGTGTGGTATCCAAGTGGATCCCGCTAAGGTAGAGGCAGTCATGAACTGGCAAGAGCCAAAGACGCCTACCGAAATTCGTAGTTTCCTAGGATTAGCAGGATACTACCGGAGGTTTATTGAAAATTTTTCAAGGATTGCTGCGCCCTTGACTTCACTAACCAAGAAGAAAGAAAAGTTTATTTGGGGCCCAAAGCAGCAAGAATCCTTCGAAGTACTAAAGCAAAAGCTGAGCAACGCACCTGTGTTGACATTACCTGAAGGTACAGATGAATTCGTAGTTTACTGCGATGCATCGCACACAGGCATGGGGTGTGTGCTTATGCAGAAGGGCAAGGTTATTGCCTACGCTTCACGACAATTAAAGGTGCACGAAAAGAATTACACCACCCATGATTTGGAGTTGGGTGCCGTTGTATTTGCACTAAAATTGTGGAGGCATTACCTTTATGGTATTAAATTTGTGATTTATTATGATCACAAAAGCCTCCAGCACCTGTTCAACCAGAAGGAGTTGAACATGAGGCAGCGCCGTTGGATGGAAACCTTGAATGACTATGATTGCGAGATCAGGTACCATCCCGGCAAAGCGAATGTGGTCGCTGATGCCTTAAGCAGGAAAGAAAGGGTAAAACCTATTCGAATCAATGCCAAGAGCATTGAGGTCAAGAACAATTTAATTGAAAGGATTTTAGCTGCACAGCGAGAGGCCGTGTTGGAAGCTAATTACCCTAATGAAAAGCTGGGAGTAACTGAGGAGCAGTTGACTCTTAGCAAGGATGGGATTCTTAGGCTGAACGGACGTATATGGGTTCCGATTTATGGAGGACTACGAGATGTTATTCTCCAGGAAGCCCATAGTTCCAAATACTCAGTCCATCCTGGTGCTGACAAAATGTATCAAGACTTAAAGGCAAATTATTGGTGGATAGGCTTGAAAAAGTCTGTAGCCGCCCACGTAGCAAAGTGCTTGACTTGTGCTCAAGTCAAAGCCGAGCACCAAAAGCCGTCTGGCTTGCTACAACAGCCTGAACTTCCCGAGTGGAAGTGGGAATGCGTAACTATGGACTTCATAACCAAGTTACCCAAAACCAGGAAAGGAAACGATACAATATGGGTCATAGTTGATAGGCTGACTAAATCAGCTCATTTTCTGCCCATCAAGGAGACGTATAGCTCCGATATGTTAGCCCAACTTTATGTGGATAAGATTGTAGCCTTACACGGCATACCTGTGTCTATTATCTCCGACCAGGATACTAGATACACATCTCATTTCTGGAAGAGTTTCCAGCAATCTTTGGGCACGCGTTTAAACTTTAGTACGGCTTACCACCCACAGACGGACGGTCAAAGTGAGCGTACTATCCAAACGCTAGAAGACATGCTTCGTGCATGTGCGATCGATTTAGGTGGTAATTGGGATAAGAACCTACCCCTAATCGAATTCTCCTACAATAATAGCTACCACACCAGCATAAAGGCTGCGCCTTTCGAGGCATTATACGGTAGGAAATGTAGATCGCCTGTTTGTTGGGCGGAAGTAGGAGAGGTCCAATTATCAGGACCAGAGATTGTTTTCCAGACAACGGACAAGATTGTCCAGATCCGAGAACGTCTCAAGGCTGCCCGCGATAGGCAGAAAAGCTACGCCGATCCAAAACGTAAGGATCTTCACTTTGATGTAGGTGAAAAAGCGTTGCTTAAAGTATCGCCCTGGAAGGGGGTGATGCGTTTCGGCAAGAAAGGTAAACTGAGTCCGAGGTACATAGGACCTTTTGAGGTCATTGAACGAGTCGGATCAGTTGCCTATAAATTGAATTTGCCCGAAGAGCTCAATGGAATTCATAACGTATTCCACATCTGCAATCTCAAAAAGTGCTTCGCCGATGAATCATTGGTGATTCCACACACAGATGTGCATATAGATGAGAGCTTAAAATTCATAGAAAAACCTTTGTCGATTGAGGATCGACAGGTAAAGAAGCTTCGCAGAAAGCACGTACCGATCGTAAAGGTCAAATGGGATGCTCGTAGAGGTCCTGAATATACGTGGGAAGTCGAAGCTACAATGAAAGAAAAGTACCCCTATTTATTTGAGTAAATCTCGGGTCGAGATTTATTTTAAGGGGGTGAGGATGTAACACCTCGAATTTTTGTGTCCAATGATGTGCTAACACGTGTCATTAGATTACACGTGGCATCCATAATAAATAAAGGACCAATTTTGACAAAGCTTGAAAGTATATAAATTCGAGGGTTATAAATGTCAAACAAGGGTAAATATACTGTATAGTAACCCTAAATAAATGCTTGTACCTTCAAACGAATAAATCATAAATCGTACGGAAGCGAAATGCGGAAGAAAGTGAGAGATTACGAACTTTAGGGGTTAACTGTGTCAACATGTTTAATTATACCTCTGAGTGACCCTTTAACGTTCCCAAGGCTTCGTAACAGTAATATACGCTCACTAGAATATACTGTATAAATCCCGCGAAGTTCCGTTTTAAAACGAAAGAGTTATACTCGAATTCGTACGAGAAGGGTTAAAAGCGTCAATAATGAAAGTTAAGGCTTTCTGAATAGTTAATAAACTAACCGGGGACTTAACAACGCGGGTAAATAACACGAGGTCCTTAGTCGTAATTAAATGAGGGCCAAACCGCAAAGTTACCCCTTCAAACCCGAAAGGTCAGGTAAATCATTACGAAAGATTTCGTTATTAATTACCAGGATTTCGTAATCATTTCAAAAGATTTTAAAAATCTGAAAAACAGGCCCCTCGCGACCCGCATTGCATTTGTGGTTAAGTTGAGGCGGGCCGCGAGCCTCCTCTTTTACTCGCCTGATATTTAAATCCCAGGCGGCCCGCATTAGAAACGCATGGAACTCCCATGCGGGCCGCATTAGACGCCCAGATGCAGAATACTTGTAACTACATGCCTTTTGGAGCCTTTGAACGACCAACAACCAATTAATGGAGCATGGGCGCCCCCTACTCGACCCATATCACTTAGGAGCACCTGCCCATCATCCATACTCAGTGTAGCATGAGTTGTAATGATCCTAGAGCCCAAATTTCACTATAAATAGCCACATTTGGCTCATAACATTCACACAACACAAATCAACTTCTCTGATCATTCTAAGAAGCTCCCAAGCATCCTTCTCTGCTCTATAAGCAAGAAATAACTTATGTAAGTCGTTCACAATCAATATGGTCTTGCATTTCCATAGATTTAGCTTATAAACACAACCGTCGTAACTAACGGTTGTCATTACAATAACTTGCAAATGGTTCAGTCTTATGACGAATCAAAAGTGGTTATGAGTTGGTATTTATGTGGGTAATAAACCTCTAAAAGGGTTCCCCCTGATCACCACTCTAACTATGTCAAATATCGAGTCAAACGTGCGGTTAAAAAGTCAACAGAAAGCTATTTTAGCGATTTATGCATAATCTGTAATATATATGTTATGCAACCTGTTTTGACACTTATAAAACATGATATTAAGCATATAAACTTGTTTGCGCTCGTTTGAATCGATCATTTGCTATATTGACCCGGTTCGGAGCCGAATGTCGCAAAAGTTTGACTTTTGCTTTGACTTCAGTTCTGACCCGTTTTAGTGAGGTATAGATATACCTTAGGACTCTCTTAGGACCAGGTTACATGATGGTATCAACCTCTGTGATCGGTTCATGAGTTATCCGAGTCTTTTGCACATTTCCGTCATTCGCCTAAAAGTTGACCGTAACGGCCTTTTGAAAATAAAACGAGTATTTCGGACACGTGAACGGACCAGAACCTTGCTTAGTAAATTATAAGCATGTCCGTAAAGTTTCACGTCAATCCGAGGTCTAGAATGGGAGATATGCTAATTAGCGCAAAATTAAATAAACTTTTGTAATAAACGGCGCAATTAGCATAACACCTATCTAAACCAAGATTTCGTCACCAAAACTTTTACCCACTGTATTAAAATAATATTTTGGGAATTTTAAAGATTTTTAATAATTTTTACCTCGCTCATAACCTGCGGTTATGGCTACGGTTCGGTAAATACCGAATATGCCCTTTTCGGCCAAAACATGAGTTCTACAAGGTCTTTTGACCCGATTCCAGTTGCTACTGATTTTAAATAATAAATAAAGTATTTTAAGCTTTATAAGCTGTTCGGGAAACTCAGATTTCCTGTAGAACTCGAAAAGCTCTTTAAAAGCCTTTAAAATGACCAAAAAGCCCCTACGGGGCATAATATTAACTTAAACTCGTTACGGGCATCACGGAAGGTATCCTACTGATACCACAACCTCTTTAAGGCATATTGACTTAGGAAATAAGCGTACGACTCTCATGGTTAACCGTTTCGCCTATTGCGCGCACGGTTCGGCTTATGAAACTAGTTTTCATAATTTAGCCGATACGGGTCAAATTATATTATTTGAACCCCAAAATCCAGAGTGTGAACCATAAACCATTTAAAACAAGTCTCTGAACTTGTTAGGGTCAGAATCACACTCCATTCTCGGTTTTCGCCTTTTCGCGCGATTAAACCATATCTATATATATCGGAACCAACCGGTCTAGGCTACGGCCATTATAAAGACTCGTTAGGATTCTAAGAGGTTAATTAAAACCTTCGTTCCAGATTAGGAGCCCCAGTAAAAGCTATCGGTGATTTAATCCAAATTAAGGAAATATACTTGCAAAGGTAAATACTTTAACTTATTTCCCCTATATGGGCTTGGGTTACGGTATATTAATACCGCTTGATTGAGCATTGTATTCTTCCATCGCTTAGGTGGTTAAATAAATAATATGATCGGCTCATTTAAACAGTTTTGTTTCTTATAAGCCTTTGGGGGGTTTAATGACCGTTGTCCCGGATATCCTTGGCATCATTTTACGAAATGGCCACGACCATCGACATCCCGGTGTAGGCGTACACCCGGTATATATTGTCGACATTAAATTAAAAGACGTAGCCGTTGGTTTTTATACTACGGTTTTATGCAATGTGGTGTGTCTATAAATCTTTAACCCGACACGACCCGGGCTACTGAACGCATAAAAGAACATGTAAAACGTTCACAAGATTTTATTATAATTTTCCCAAGTTATAAAAGAGTTTGTGCCTTGTGCATTCAAATCAATTTTAATAAACATTTTCAAATGTGTCAGTTGAATGTATTTACCAGTGTAAACTGACGTATTTTCCCCAAAAAGATTAAGTGCAGGTACTATACGAATTTGGCTGGTATTAGCTGCCTAAGCATCACAAATAGTCTCGCAAACTCGATGCCGTATCTGAATGAACAACATTTATTTATTTTGATCCGCTGTGGATATAATCGACTTCTGTAATACATTTGATATTACAACCAGAGGTTGAAATATATTTATTTATCTTAAGCTTCCGTTGTGCATTATATAATTGTGTGGTTTGACTATATTGTTGCCAACATCGTCACGGTAATCCCCCACCGGGCCCACCGGTGAGACACGTGGAGATCGGGGTGTGACAATCATCAAGGAAGGTGATCTCAATCACTTGATGATTAGGAAAAAGAACTTGTGGTGCTCCCCCTGATTGAATTACCTGATTTGGCTTCCAAGCTGTTTGTCGTTTACCAGTATTTGAATTTATTGTTTTAGCATTTACTGGTTTTACAGTTTCAGGTTTTGCCTGTACAGGTTTTTCTTCTTTGACCTCTGATTTTAAGGCCTTTTCAATTACCTTTTGATTCTTTTGCTTTAGCTTCTTTTCCCTTTCTTTCAATACACGTGGGTCCTGTTTCGGGGAAACTGGTCGTTTTTGGTAATTGATTTCTTGGGAAGCACTCGTTTTTTACTTCAGCTTTTGCAGTATGGGCAATATCTTACAATATGCCCAACTGTGCCACATTCAAAACATGTTCTCCGCTCTACAAACCTCGGAGAAACATGTTGATGACCAGACGAAGAACCAGACAATGAACTTTGTGATCTAGACGTACTAGGACCTAAATCACATCCGTTGGCGTGTTGGGTGTAATTGTTCTGATCATTTCGTTTTAAAATTCTAACTTGTTTTACAAAATCAACGTTAGATTTATCCTGAAATGTTTCAAGTTTGTCTGAACCAGTGGATCCAACAAAGTTCATTTTTGGTTCTTGTTTCTTAACGGGAGCTCTTTTGTTTTGCACCTTTTGTTGTTGAACCTTCGGTTGCTCTACCCTTGATTGTTGAATTTTAGGTTGTGCAGCCTTAGGTTGAGTAGCCTTAGGTCGAGTAGCCTTAGACTGTTCAACTTTAGGTTGTTGAACCTTTGGTTGTTCAGTCTTAGGCTGCTGAACTTTAGGTGCTTGAACATTCTTGTTCTGAGCCTTCTTTCCCTGTACCTTACCCATTCCGGAGTTGACTTGTTGTTTTCGCTCAATAGGTAGTTTTTGGTTTCCGTATTGTTTTCTAATTTGATCACACGGAATTGGATCACATTGAGTGACGGTAACTTTTCCACTTTTGTTCCCCAAAAACTTATCAGTGCATCCTTCAAAAATTTGCTCAATTAAATCTTGATTTACATTTTTAATTGGAAAATCTTTGTTAGAGTAGATTTTGCTATCTCCTTTGAGCGTATACAACAAGTTATTCCCTTCAGAGCTAACTACAAGGGATTCCATTGCTTTTGGCATTTCAGTCTTACTCGGTTTCACTGGTGGATCACACAGGATGTGATTCTCGATTGGAATATCTGTTGTAACCGAGTTAGACTGTTGTTTCACAATTTCTTCAGATTCATCGTCCGAAGAATCAGCATCCTCAATAATGGGAGGACTCTGTTCCTTAACACACGATGAATCTGTCACATTCTCAGATTCTAATTGACCCGAGGATGATGTACCAGTTGTGAACCCGAGGCCTGCTGCAAAGTCATCTAGACCGAGTGGCACAGTAGGTTCAAAACGGGGCATATCCTTGTCATCAGGCAATTTGGAGTAATTGTGATTCATTAGGGGAGGACATGAGTTGAATCCAATACATTTTGTATCCCCCTTTTTCTTTTGAACATCAATGATGTGATCCAATACGTAGCGGGAATTGGAATAGCTTTCCAATTTCTGCTTGATTGTCTCACATTCACATCGAGCTGTTGCTAACTCTACCATTTGCTTTTCAATTGTGTCAATAAGATTATTGTTAGCATGTTGTTTTCGCAAAACAGCCTTTTGTAATTCTGAAACATCATGTCTTAATGACGCAATTGTTTCTTTAAATTCCTTTTCATTTCTGGTTAAAAACAAGTTAGCTTCGGTTGCTTTAGAAAGATCTACAATCAATTCTTGATTGTGTTTCTGTGTGATTTCAAACTGACTTTCCTTTTCTGCATATTCTAAACACTTAGCACATTCAATAGGAACAAAAATAGAGTCAGAATTAGTATCACATACCTGAGAAGTCTGACCTTCTACGTGACCTATAAAGGCTGTATGAAAAGAAAAAGATCCATCTTCAGAGAAAAACTTAGCAAGCTTCTCGGAAGTTCCAGCAGATTTCTGGCAGAGAATAGATCTCCTCTTGCATAATGCTTCAGCTTCAGCCAAAAGCTCATCAACTTCCAAATCCAAAGCATTACTTGACAAATCACTAGCATCACGTGATTCCCCATTCATGCTCCCACTATAACCCGAACTATCTTCATCTTCTGAAGATTCACCAGCAGACACGGGTTCTACTACCTTCTCAACCACTTTAGCATAGCATGCTGTTCCACCATTCCCTCCTTCTCCAAGCTGAAGGTTCCAGTTACAGATTTCATCAGCTTGAACAACCAATCCTCTGTGGGAATTAGTGTTTGTGGATCCAGATGCATTTCCTCCAACAGGAACTATTGATCTGACAGTATTGTTGTTCTGTTGCTGTTGTGGCTGTCCTTGATTCCTGAAGGGATTCTGATTTCCTTGCTTAGGTGGCTTCTGACACTCCCGCTTGAAGTGACCCTTTTCACCACAATTAAAGCAAGTGACAGCATTCTTGTCAAAACCATACTTGGTGTTGTTGTTGCTTTCCAAGTTGGTTCTCCCCGTTCTTTCCATAAACTCCTTTGCTCTTCGAATTGCACTAGCAAGAGCCCATTTGATATCCATCATTTCAAACTCTTCTTTATCCACTTGTTGATAATCTTCATTGGTTAGATTGATATTCCCAATCTGACCTGCAACTAATCCACAATAAGCACTAACCAAGGTATTCAACATCTCCATATGCTCCTTGGCTACTCGACAGTGACTTTTGAAAAGTTGGAAGTGTCTAATCTGACTGTGTTCGGATTGGAAGTGGCTTGAAAGTTTGAAGAGCTTCCATAAAACCCTTGCTGTTGCGGTTGCACATACTGTTGTTGAGAAGAAGAATCTGGTCTTGAATACATCTTCGTGTATGCTGAAGGATCAAACTGATTAGTTGTGGAAGGTCCGATGTTTGAGATGAAAGCTGTTTGAAGCTTCGCGTGTTGAGAGGCTGGTTTTTCTCCACTGATACCTCCTGCAATCCCAAAGTACATCTCTGGATTTTGAGGAGTTAGTGTTCTTTTTGCCTTAAGTTTTTCTTCCACATCCTTGTTCTCCAATTTTTGAATTAACTCATAAACAGTGATTGTATCTAGAACACCATTTTCTTTGAGAATTTCAAGAAAACTGCTCCACTTTGCTGGTAAGCTATCAGCGAATCTCTGCACCATTTCTCGTGGAGTGGCAGTGACTTTAAAGGCAAACATCTCGCTCAACAAGTGATGGAACCTTGTAGATAACTCTGCCAAAGTCTCATTCTCCATACACGTGAATCCTTCAAACTCTTTCTTCAGTAATTCTTGCTTGATCTTTCTAGATTGAGCATTTCCTTCACATCGTAACGTGAGCATATCCCACAAGCTTTTAGTGGTCGTGCAGTAAACAAACTGGTGGTAAATGTCTCTGTGAAGAGCTTGTGTGAGAATCATGAATGCTTTCTTTTCTAACTCATATTTCTTCTTATCATCATTAGACATAGTGCTGTAAGTTTCTGGATTAGATCCTGCAACTTCCAACTCATTTTCAAATGGAGTGAAGAAACACATCCATAGATCTTGACCTTGCCCCTGAACATAAGTTCTCAGCCTTTCTTTCCACCATCCCCAATCATTGATGTGATTTAGCTTTGGCGGTTTTATGCTTGTACCAGTTTCAATGTCGTTCTGCATCATTGCTTGAATGCTGCTGCTTTGATTTGTGACCAATGCCCATTGATTTGCAGTTATCATTGCAGCTTGAGGTGGGGCAATACCTCGCATCCATGCAGTTTTGTCGAAATCTGATGTAGATTGCGTAGCTGATAATTGTGGAGTCAAAGTTGTTGTAGTCCACGCGGTTGGATCCCACTGACCGTTTGTTCCCATTTTATGAAAATTAATATATTAAGTGAAAATTGATTTAAAATTTGAAAAATTAATTTTCACAAACTATGTTAAAAACTTGAATGATAACAAACAGCCGAAAGATCCTTGATCGAAAGACCTGAAAAACACAAACTGTTAAACTTAAACAGATAAGGGTCGAAAGATAGTACTTGTTCGAAGGATCAACAGTGTTCGAAAGATCACTGTTGAATTTCGAACAACGATTTCGAAAGATTCTCCAATCGAAGGATCCTTATCTTTCGAATATATCCTTCGAAAAGATTCCTAGGATCGAAGGATATGTCACAAACTTCGAAGGATGATCGAAAGATGCTTATCTATCGAACTTCCTTTGATCGAAAGATGAACTTTCGACTTCGAAGGATATCCTTCGATCTCTTCTGACACAGTTGACAGAAAGATGACAGGTTGGTGAAAAAGGTGATGGGTTGGTAGTCAACTTTCGGCAGAAAGGTATGGTCAGACCCTACTTTCTACCAACTCAGATTTGACAAATAAAATATTCCTTAAAAGGAAAGTTTTATCCAGAAAATCCGGTCACCGGAGCAAGCCGGAGTTTGGCCGGAAATCACCAAATTTCTTAAAAACAAGTTTTTAAGTTACCCAACCCGTCCTTGAACACACCCGGTTAGTTTGGAACACGTTTTTACGTCTAGAAATGCGAGAAAACACTAAAAACGGGTGCTAAACCATGTGTTCAAACACTCCAAAGTCTTGTAAAAACTCGGTTTTAACAAGGAAAAGAGCCTTAGCTCTGATACCACTTGTAGGTCCCTCGGAGGATGAGGTCAAACCTTAACCTTGTTATGTGAAACACACTAGCAAGTGCGGAATCCAAGCTAGAGTGCAAACCGAGATGAAACAAGCAAAAACACAAGACACACAAAGTTCACCGATTAACACCACTTGTATTAATACGAATGAAAGGTTCGGTTACAAGCTCAATGTCTACAAATCTGTTTTGCAAACTCTCTAAGTGTGTGTGTGTTCACTGTGAAGTGTCTCTCCTTATCTGCCTTGTCTAGAGTCTGATAAATGAAGTGAACACACTACATGGGTATTTATACCCGTCACAGATTGTCTGGTCGAAGGATCAGATAGATTGATCGAAGGATCATCTATCGACCTGAAAGCTGTCGAAGGATCTACATAAACCTCAAAGGATGATCTATCGAGGTCCATCAGCATCCATCGAAGGTTCATCTTTCGAGCTCATCGAAGGATCTAAACTATCCTTCGATGGCTCATCCTTCGACACAGACATATGATTATCAGGCACTAACTGTTTGGCCAAGTCAAACCAGGAGGATGGTTGACTTGGTCAAACTTACAAGACTAACAAAGGACATCGTTTAATATCGTGACGATGGTTTTTGCGATTTCGAATAAGCTCAGGGTAAACATAAATATAATTAAATAATTCATTTTGTTAACCTTTTGAAGTGTTCACACATATCAGATATACATGTTCCAAAAATTTTGCAAATACATGAACTCATAGAGCACTTTGAGATGAACTAATTATTTGACTTCTAAATTGTAGACTAGGGGTTTGTCAAACTGGTTTTGGTTACTTCAACATTGGGTATTTTTATGTATAAGAATCGGGTCGAGTGACTGATTGTAATAGGTTCGAATGAAACATGGATTATGTTCGAAGTGGTTTGGGTTCAAAGAGTCGGGTAGGGTCAAGTAACAGGTCCTAACTGGTTTGGGTCAAATTAGTTTCTGCCCGAAATGGATTTGGGTTGAATTTGAAGTGTGAGGTAGCTAATCATAATGGGTTCGAGTTGAAATGGTTTGTTTTAGAAAAAAATATATATAGCGAAACTGCAAGCATGATTGTCTCAAACTTATTTAGTTCAGCATTACTTGAATGTGATAACATTGAATTAATGGACTGCTACAAATTTATTATTCTTAAAATTTTACTTTTATTTTGTTTGTGCTTTGATAGGTAGAGGACCCACTTTTTATTTGATGTTGGTTTTAATTAGTTTACCTTCAATTCATGCAATTTGCCATTAATACCAATTGGATATATGTGTCATTTTAGGCTAGTTAACCCTTTGAGCTTTACTTATTTAAGATATATTACCACGTATGTGATCTTCATAACTACTGTATGCTACTAGACTTACTGAAGAAACCGGTGCCTTTGGAAATATTTATGAGGCTATCTTTGGCAGTGACTTGGTTTTATTATTGATTTCTGGTTCAGCTCGGGTTTGTTGGTTTGGCACGTTTTGACCAATGTATAGTCTCTTAAGTATAAGATCATTGAGCTGATGTGATTTTGTAGTTAATGCAAGCAGATAACTACGAGAAAATCTTTTCACACATGAAGCTAAACAACATACTTGGGTTATCCCATGGGTTCTTTCTTGGTCATCTGCAATAAGTTGTTCTTGATTTCCCCAAGAACATAAGTGTGGTTGTTGTACATCCCAAAGGAATGGGTCCATCTGTTAGGAGGTTGTATGTTCAAGGAAAAGAAATAAATGGAGCTGGAATCAATGTAAGTTTTGTTGTTCACCAGGTTGCTTTTCTTCTTTATTCTGTATATATCTTGTGAGATATTTAAATGAAGAAATATTGTACGTGTGGACAGGATGTTGATGGAAGAGCCACTGAGGTGAGCCTTTTTTTCAATTGACTTTGTATAGTAGTCCTTTGGGTTTAAAAAGCTATAGGTGTCGCCTCATGCACATGTGGGTCCCAAGTTTGGTAAGAATTAAGATTGAAGAAGGCTGATATGTAGATTTTGGTTGTACACCTCCAGCCTTGACATTTGGGACCTAAACATCTCGGAGCGCCTCATGTCTTTTAAAACCAAGGCCTTGACATATTCAGTATGATAAATTTGTTTTCTTATTGGTAAATATTAGGTATTTTACTTGGTGCGGTGCATGGTATTGTCGAGTCTTTGTTTAGAAGGTATATAGAAGGCGGTATGAGCGAAGAATTGGCTTACAATAATACTGTATAGTGCATAGCTGGCATAATATCAAAGACAATATCGACTCAGGTTTATGACATAAGAAGCAAAATCTTTAAGCTAGATTATTTTCATATTTTATGTTGCTTACATTTTTTTCTTAAACTTTCATCTGAACAGGGCATGAAGGTTCTATACGAGTCATTGACAAAAGAAGGCAATATCCTCACATGATACTACAGTACGTTACATTGAAGTGGACACTAGCACCTCTTATTGGTGTATCTAAAGACTGGCATAGTTCATACATGGGCTTCAATGCCAGTAGATATTATATTGGTGTATCTAAAGACTGGCATAGTTCATACATGGGATCTTAAACAGTTTGGGTCAGGTTTTTCAGGTCGGACCCGTAAGCTATACTGGTAGTGAGTTGTCGAAGGAAGAAGGAGATTTTGTGTGGTTGTTGGTTGTTGGAACAGTAGGTTGAGAGGTTCAATTCGTTTTCTTTTGTTGACAAAGAGGAAGACTATATTATCAAAAGTTGAAGGTATCAGATTAATTTTTGAGTTTTCAGTTCTGTTAGTTATACATCTGTTCAACTATGTTATTTGTGTTAGTATGTTGAGTTCCTTATTTGCGGACCCACCTGGTTCCGGTTTGTTTAACAAGGTTACAAGGGGAGTGATGTACATAAAATAAGAGGTTGAAGTAAAGAGATTAAAGAATCCATTTGATACTATAACGGAAGGAATTGGGATTAATAGATGAACAGAAAATTTTAAAATGGCTCAACTTGATGGAGCTTTTAAAGGTACTCATATTGAAGCTGTCGAAATGTCTAGGTACGCAATCGATCTGTATCTCCAAGAAAAATTATGTTCTTAGGTAATCATGCCATGTAGCACTTAATATCTATGCTTCATACCTGTATTAGTTTGTAGTAGAGGTGACAGTTTCAATCCGTTTACTTAAATGGGCCATTAGGTTTTGTTCATCTTAAAACGGCTAAAAAAGTTATAAAATGGGAACCGGTTAAATAGGTTGAAAATTTATTTATTTTTAAGAAAGAGCAAAAATAAGTTTCCGGGTCAACCCGTCTTGGGCAATTTTAACCCATACTGAAATGATCTATCTAACCTATATCGATCGTCACACGACCAACCAATCTTGCCACTAGAGGTGGCGCTTTCAACCCGTTTATCCATAAACAAGTCAGTTTGGGTTATAGTTGTCTCCAACGGGTCAAACAAGCCAAATCTCAAACATTGACTAAAATTAAAAACTGGTCGGATGAGTTAGACGGGCCAATTATCAAACATTGATTACAGTTGAAATGAGTTACATTTTGAGGGGTAATAACACTAATATAAACTTGCAGTCTCCTAAATTGTTTTTATTTAAAAAATAATAATAAATCATTTTAATTCTTATTTCCAAATCTAATGCTTCCTTTCATTTGATCAGATTCCTATTGAAGAAGGATGGGCTTTTTATTGGAAGTTCTTCATCAATGAACTGTGTTGAAACAATGAGACTAGCGAGATTATTGGGCCCGGGTCATACTGTTGTAACAATTTTGTGTGATAGTGGGATGAGGCATTTAAGCAAGTTCTGTAATCCCGAGTACCTTTCTCAACATGGTTTAACACCTTCGGCTAAAGCGTTAGAATTCCTTGATTGTAGATGATATCATTTTTCATATGCGTGACGTTTTGTATCGCGCACGGGGCAGTATTGAGTTTCAAACATTTGTCTGCGATGATTGGATCGACAATTTTTTTTTTTTTTACAAGGGAATGCACTCCTACTTAGATGGTTACATATATTGTTTGTTATTTATGAGGTTTCCTTAAGTATTCTATTTTTTTACAATAAGGTCACTCGTGGGCATGTATATTGAAACGGTTTTTTAGGTCATCTAAGTATGTGCTAGGTTCTCAAAATGTGATCAGAAACATGTAAGATTCCTGATGCTTTTTGGTAGATTGATAAATTGCTTCTTTTATTCTTCTGTTAGCGAAGTGGGGACATATATATTCGGTACTTTTTTCTTAGTTATCGTTAATTTATTTTCTTAGTTATGGTTAATTTTTCTCCAAGAACTTACTCATTTTATTTTCTTTGTTATCGTTAATTTTTCTCTTTTTTTTCTTCCGACAGGTAACAGGACATGAAGTTGATAATTCAAGTAAGTTTCCGTTAGTAGTGAGCACGTGGCATTACAAAGTTCATCTCAATGCCAATAAATATTATATGTTTGTGTTAAGCCACCCGTGAAACTCGCGGGTTCTTAAACTAGTTGAACAATAAATATATTCCTATATGTTCATAAGGTACATGAATGATTAATTTTTGATATTTCATATATATATTTCAAATATAGTTTGTGAAATCATATATATTCAGGTCGCCAGTCATGATTTATTTGGCTCATTTATTCTTTTTTGTTTTGCCGGCGGTTATGTTCTTCATTTGCAAGATTTTGAAAAAATTTAAAACGTAAGTATGTAATAAAATTTTAGATTGAATAATAGCAATTTATTTTTGTTTAGGATTTTGATTTTTTTTTTCAATTTGTACATAATTCTACTAACATGTAATCTGCAATTTGACTAATTTACTTGTGGATAGAACAATTAGGGTTTTTATCTCAAAGGGTCAAATCAAAAGACAAAATTAAAGTGAATCTGGTCAAACAGGTGAAAGTTGCTCAAAGTCGATTATGTTTTTCAGATCATTCTTAACATGTTAGTTATTCTCAAAAAAGAAAAAAAAAGGACAAAAAAGTGTTTCCCACTTGACTGTGGAAGGTGTTGCTAAAACAATAATTTGCATCCAATACTGTTTAACGGGCTGAAATGCTTCAGAATCAAATGGAACATGACTAATTTGATTATGACATCGGGTATGCATTTCTATTTGTGTACTTTAAAATAAAAAGAATTTGAAGTGACAGTTTTATAAGAACACGAATTTTCTTTTCTGTTTGGGTTAAACATGCTTCAGATCAAATAACTAACTGAAACAGAAAAATGAGATGAGAATCATATGTAGAATCGTGTGTTTGATTTGTTAATGATGTAAAATCATGCATATTCTATTCAAGCCAACCATTCTGGGCAAAATTATTCTCATGGGGTAACTTGGTTTACTGGCGAGGCTGCTCAGAATGATGAGTATGAGATTAAAGATGAGGTTGATGACGACAACGATGATGATGGCATGATGAGATCGATGACGACAAGAAATATCAGCCTTTCAAAAATATATATCATTTAAATATCAAGATCTCAGTTCGTATTATTCACATCCAGGTTCGAATTCTCCAGTATTCATACTTTTTTGTTCACTTAAATATCAAGATCTTAGTTCGTATTATTCACATAAGTGAATTAATTGGTTTCCCAGATCTAAATATTTTATGCTTTTTAGTTTGGCTCAAGTAAAACTGCTTTACTTCATAATTTAATTTTTATAAGGATATTAGAAATTTAGAACTGCAATCTACTAAGTAGGTTATACATAGAATTTCAAGCATATCGCCTTTTTTGGTATAACACTATCATTTTATAGCCATTTTTACCTACCTGTGGGTGTATTTGAGATCCCAACTTCTTAGTGGATAGTATAAATTTAGAGTACCTATTTCTATTTTGGGGTAAAGTGCTTGTACAAATAATCTTAACATACTAAACATACAAATTGAAGGAAAACTTAAAAAACAAGGTGACATTTTCGTAATTATCAATAATTATCAAAGTTACTCTACAAATATACCTAAAAAACCTAAAAAAAACCTAACCCCCCCCTCCCCTCCCCCCTCCCCAAAAACCTAAATCCCCCAACCCCCAAAAACCTAAAAAAACCTACCCCCCCCCAAAAAAAAAAAAACCTAAACCCCCCTCCCCCAAAAAACCTAACACCCCACCCCCCGCCCCCCTCAAAAAACCTAAAAAAATCTAAAAAAATAAAAAAAAACACACAAATTATTTTATTTTATTTTTTTAACATTTTTTATTAAAAAATCGCTGCTTTTAGTAGCAGGAAATTTTTTTTTTTTTTTTTGCTAACAAAATGTAGCGATTTTTTAATAAAAAATGTTAGAAAAAATTGTGTTTTTTAGGTATTTTTGGTTGAGTTCACATTTGTATAGTAACTTTGATAGTTGGTGGTAATTACAAAAATGTCACCTTATCTTTTTGAGTTTTCCTTCAATTTGTATGTTTAGTATGTTAAGATTATTTGTATTTGATATTTTGCATTCTATTTTGTTGAATGGATCTAAAATAACTGTTTTAGTATCCTTACTTTTTAGGTTCCAGTGGTTTAATTTTTTAGAGAAAAATGCCCGGATAGTCCCTGTGGTTTCGCATTTTTCACCTATAGTCCCCAACTTTCTAAAATTTACCTGAATAGTCCCCAACTTTTCATTTTTTGTTCCCGGATAGTCTCTGGGTCTAAATTCAGTTTGTTTTCTCTGTTAAGTGGGTGTGAAATGACAAAAATACCCTTTCCTTTAAAAGGCCAAACCACAGGGACTATCCGGGCATCTTAAAGGAAAGGGTATTTTTGTCATTTCACACCCACTTAATAGAGAAAACAAACTGAAGTTAGACCCAGGGACTATCCGGGAACAAAAAATGAATAGTTGGGGACTATTCAGGTAATTTTAGAAAGTTGGGGACTATAGGTGAAAAAATGCGAAAACACAGAGACTATCCAGGCATTTTTCTCAATTTTTATATAGCAGCTAACTATGTTCCGTTCTATAACTTTTGCAACATTGGATAGACATAACTTTTTGTTATATAAGTTGATAATAATGATACAAAATATCTCTAAAAGACCACAACAAAGATCTGTCAATAGATCATATTGTCATCACACAAATATGCTATTTACATAGTGTTAGGTTGGGTGGTGTAGGATAAAGCCTTAGGAGCTTTATCACGGCAAATCAGCACCATGTAGACGACACATAACTGGAGGCTTTATTGTTAACTTGCATGGTGTGGAATAACGGCCCCCCATATAAAGCCTCTTTTAACTATATTAGCCAAAGCAAAATATTAAATAAAAACCAAATCTGATTGGATTATGCGGATGGGCCCCATGGCTCTCTTTTTCTTATGCTCGCTACGGATTTGGCGGAGGCCAAGGATGGTGCCCCCTTGGCTGAGGTGGGGTGGTGTAGCAGGGCGCCACCCAGCTGATGTTGTATGTCTAATTGTTAAATGTTTGTTTATAATTAAAGTATGTTAGCCTTTTTTTGGTTAAATTTTTTATTAATGTTAATATAACTCTTTAATTCATTTCATAGAAAACTACGAACTTACTAATCTTACTAAAGATGAGAATACAAAGAGGAAATTAATCGTTAGACATAGTTTGATACAATTATTCTTTATTTGAGATGAGAATACAGATATCTTCTTACAAGTTTGCTACAAACTCGGAATGGATTGTGGTTCGTAATAGGCATCATAATTGAAATTGATATCAGTCGGGAAACCTGCCACAATGCGCGGGCATTCCCACTAGTAAACTAAAAACAAAACAAAACTTATAGATTGTTATGATATTTTTAGGGTGCTACTAAATTCGCCATCTCTTGTTACTAATCATACCACCCCCTCCCTATAAAAGCATTACATCTTTACATCACAAATCAACATTTTATTGTATTTTTTGTCTTATATTATTATTATTATTATTATTATTATTATTATTATTATTATTATTATTATTATTATTATTATTACATACTATTAGTAATTATTTATTATTATTATTTAAAAAATATTTACTTAAAAAATATATTTTAAGCGAACTCGGTCTTTGATATCAGAATGTTCACAAAAAAAGTTAAACAAGGTTGTGTTTTTAGATTTTTAAAAAAATTAAATATTAATAAGTTATTAAAGAAAATCAAATTTTAAATGAAGTTAATTGTTATAAAAGAAAAATAAAAAAGAAAATTAAAATCGTGATACATTATATGACAAGTGCCATCTAAAAATCATAAAAAAAAAAATCACAACCCAAAGGTTGTAACACCCTGTCAAGCAAATTAAATGGATTTCTCTCATTTTTTTTTTTTTTAAGAGAATTGAGTCGATTATCATTCCACACGAAAAAGGGCAATTACAAAGCAATGGCAGGTAGTCGGGCAACAAGTTAAAAACAATCAAAAGGAAACCGTCATTATATTCCTCTTTCCTCTGGTGCTTTGACTATTCCTTGTGACGATCATATGACTTATTTGAAATACTCATTCAAAGGAAGCCATTCAAAGACATTGTCCTCAAGTTTTATGAGCTTGTGAAATCTTCGTTGAAGAACCTGAGGTTAAAGAAAATACTCGTGGAGGGCCAACTACATAATCCACAACAAAAAAAACTGAACCCTTCAACTGCTAAACCTCACGGCCAATGAAGCTAGTCCCAAAAGCCGCCAAGGCATAGTCTGTTTGGCAAACTCCTAAGAACATGATTACACTAAAGAGCCTGCAAGACACAATTCATTTATGATCTATTAAGAGTAATATTGCACTCAAGAGCCTTCAAGGCATAGTTCATTTGTGAACTTCCAAGAGCATGATTACACTCAAGAGCCATAGTTTATTTGGGTATCTAGAGGCTGTTACAGAAAGTTCATTAAGGAACCACGATGATTATGTTGGTTACATTAGTCCATACGTTAACTACCAAGTGCCTGGTGAACCAAGTCCGTTATAAATCAAGATATTGACGAAAAAACCATTCAAGACTATGATGATAATGTGGGTTACGCCAGTACATTTGGGTATCCAGAGGCTGTTACACAAAGTTCAATAAGGGACATGTTTTTTTTTGCCAACCTTTTATATGCACCAGGCTACGATTTCATGGGGTTGAAGCAAGATATTTTCAGACAAAGTTCTTTTGTCAACCCTACAAGTTCGTCGGACTATGATTCTTGGGGTTGAACCAATATCAAACATCGTAGGTGATACAGGAATATATTGTTCAAATTCCAACAGTCTTCATGCGTATGTTACACGCATACATAACGTGTCAGGTGATGGAAATTGTGGGTTTCGGGTGATAGCTTCTGCTCTCGGGTACGGTGAAGAAGAATGGTTATTTATCCGGTGATCACTGATGGAAGAGTTACTAGAGTTTAGAAATAAGTACACCAAGGCTTTCTGTGGCTCATTCGAAAATGTGTTTACGTCCATGGATTGGTCAGGAGGGTCGAGGGTTGCACCACAAAAGAACGGGATGTTTTTCACTATGGAAATTAAGGCCCTCACCAGTTCCCAGAAAAAAATATAATTATAATTGCTCACATGAATCATGACCATTTTGTAGAGGTAGAATTGCAAGAAGATTATCGTACAAACAACCTATAGACAATATTGAGAGAAAATAATGCAGCTGATTAGGAGAATATATTTGAATCACGTCAAATTATGTATAATTATTGGTTAGCACAACCTGCTACATATTCTGTTATAGATTAAAACTCGGTTTGTAAACTGTTAAATGATAATAATTTTGTAAGAAAATACTTATTTTTCTATAGCTTTTATTACTACTATAAATATAATTTCATAAATAATAACAACTAAAAACTAATAATAAATAATAAATCATTACGATAATAATAATAATTATAAAGAAATAAATAAAAAGTGCATATAATTTATTAATTATATATATTTATATAATATTAAAACAAAAGGTCGATGATAATGAGACAAAACACATACATCATGACCACATGTGAAAAAGTAGTTGGGTCCACTTTTGTTTTTTTACAGCCACCACCATCCACTGGAAATCTATTATCTACTAAGTAACAACCACCACAACATCACTGTTTTAGTCGACCACAACATGGCAGCGTTTCAGGTTATTTTTAAGGGTGGAGGGTACGAAGAAGCTAGCAGAGGTTACAACCACTGCTCCCACCACCACACCAGTCGCCGGAAAATGCAATTAGAAAGATGCCTTAGTGCAACCGAAAACTAATGCCTTCGACGGGATAGTCCGATCTGTGCTGCATGCCATGTTTTCTGGCTAGATCTGCTAAGTTCACAGTTAATCTCGAGTTTTTTTGGTCTTGGAAACCCTAACAAGAAAGAGAGAGATAGTACAGAAAAAGGGTAGAGAGATGAGATAAAGAATGGGGGAGGCGAAGATGGTGGAGTTTGTTCTTGGTGGAGGTCGATCAGAGAGAGGGGAGAGGAGAGGAGAGTAGAATGGTTCTTGGTTGAAGCAAATAGAATAAGAAAGAGATGATTACATTCATAGGGTAAAATAGTTGTAAATTAGTTGATGGTAGTGAAGTAATACTATGCACAAAATGTTGTACCATGTGGAGGATACAAAGAAGCTAGCAGAGGGTACAACCAGTTGTATTTGGTCAAACATTATGAATCTATTTTTTAAACTTTATGAATAAAGCGTTGTGCCATACACAATTAATTGTAGCTTTCCACATTTTGGTTATATACAAACACTACCTAGATACATGCACACGATATCCTTTTTGTAAATATTTAACCATAGCTAGGAACCGTGTTGTTATATCGGATGGATACATGTATTTACGATAAATAAACTATAATTTATATGATGAATACATCATGTCCTCTTTTCATTTTTCTGTAGATACATGTACATCCTTGCATAGGATAAATGTTATCTTCAAACATTGGAATGTTATAATTGTATTACCATGCTTTTACGCATAATCTTTTATGTGACAAATATTTGCATAGCTAAAAGGTTTTTATTCATAATCAAGTGCATGAAAAATGTTCAAATAAATAGATGTAAATCTTCTTTCAGGCAAATCACGACTTTAGTTTTTTGGGTTTTCTCTTACGATTGCTATACCAAATGCCGGTACAATACCAATATCATAATAAACCGAAACGATGTCGACTGAGTTTCCGCTGCAACGAGCGGACCATGGTTTTAAATTTTCTTTTTTTACCTTCAACTTTATAGACTTTATATATTCAACCTCAATGTTTTGGTAAGTGACACATTGACCCCTAATTTTTGTTATTTAACAACTTTGATCCTTGATTAATTTCTACCTAATAACTTCACACCTTATCTTCTCAAACACTTCAATTCTTTTGTTTAAACTACTATTATGACTTTACATCATAACGTGCGAGACATTATACTCTTTTTATCTATGTCTAACCATGTTAATGTCACAAACGTAATGTGTATAACAAGGTATATAAAATTACATTATCGTATCGCATGTAATGAAGTCACAAACATAACATTGCTACCGCAACGCGCGGCATAGGTAAAAATCTAGTATATATTAAATAACAACTTACTTTCACTGTAGCACTGCTACACTAACCTTTTTTTTCTTTTCTTTTTACTTTTAACCTTTAACTTTAAGTATTAACTCTTACGACCCTTAACTTTCTAAATACTTTTTAACCGAGTTTTACGTATTTATTTTTAGTTTAGGTGTCGATATAAACTTAAGTTGATTTACGTTTCGAAATAATTTTATTTTGTTTTTTTTTTTTTTTTGTACTTTTAACCTTTAATTTTCAACGTTGACTCTTACAACCTCTTCAATTTCTAAATAATTTTTAATCAAGTTTTACGTCTTTATTTTTGCTTACGTGCGGACAAGGGCATAGCTTTATGGGGGCGGGAGGGGGCGGCCGACCCCCGAACTTTTCCCTCAGTAGTGAAGTGTATGTAGTTTTCGTATAGAAATTTTTGGGTATATACGTTTTCGACCCCCCGGTCGGAAATCTCAAGCTTCGCCACTGCGTGCAGATATAAGCTTAAGTTGATTTACATTTCGACATAATTTTTTTTGTGTTTTCTCAACTTTCGGTATTGACACTGACAACCATTTAGCTTTCTAAATACTTTTGTAATCGAGTTTTATGTGTTTAGCTTTAGTTACATGTGGTATAAATTTAAGTTACGTTTTGACGTACGCACAACTTTAAAAAAAACGTTATCCCGCCGCGAAGCGCGGATATAGTTTCTAGTTAGTTATAATATATTAAAAATAACCAAACAATAAATAATAATTATTAAATAAAGGATTAAAAAACAACTAAAAACAGAATAGAGGAAAAAGAAATTAAAGATTGATGTATTGTTTTTATAGGTGGGGAGTATAAATAGTAAAAATGAGAGTCTATTTAGACTAACCCTATTTTTATAGATAGGCGTTATAATCAATAAAGAGGTGGTGTATTTAAATAATTAACCTGTTTTATTTGTACTATCAATCACAGCTTCCCATGTAATATCACCATTGTTTATTCGGTAGACTTTTTTAACAGTTAATATAAACAAAATATAATTTAGCTTAATAACATTAAAAATAGTTAATTTAAATTAAAACATAAAAAAGTAATAAGCATAAATAAAATACTAAATTTATTTAAAAAAAATATTTAATCATTGTAACATCAAAATTAACCAAGGATAAACGGGTAAAATACCATTAGTGGTAAAAGTTAATCTGAAAAAACATAAGGATTTAAATGAACAAACCTAATGTTAAATTAAAGGGGGGTAAATGTTTTAAGAAGATAAAGTTCTAAAAGGTCTCGTGTCATCGGGATTTAATCTAAGTCGGGTTGTAATATTCCCGAGCATAGTTAATAATTGACTTGAAGTGTATAACTAGGAATATTAACCTAGTTAACATAGTTGTTTATTAATGTCGATTAATTGGGTCATAAACAACAAAATACAAGAAAACAAAACATGGAGGGACTAAAATTACACATCCGTGAATGTTAAAAATATAAAAAAAGGAAGAAAATAAAACACACACACATACAATGTATGTGTGTGTCGTATTTAGATAGAGATAGGGAGAACTCCTCCCAAAAACCTTAAACAAAGGAGATTTCAAGATTTAAGGTGCAAATGAGATGGAAAATCATTGCATGTTTAAAGGATTTGAATCATCTAGTCATAACAAACCCAATGTGAGTTGTAATTTCACATGTTGATCGTTCTTTATGAAAAAGGAACTTGAATGTGATAATGTTGATTTGGATATTATAGAAAGTATGATGAAATTGATGATGTATTTTTGTTTATGATCACTATACTTGCTAGTATAGGTGAAATACTTGAACAATCTAGAGACTAGGTCAAGTATTCATACATGCCATGAAGTGGGTTTTAATGATATGATGAAATTGATATTATAGTGATGTTAAAGTGTGCATATAATCATCATATTTACAAGAATATATGAGATACTTGACTAAACTAGATGTTCGGATGAAAGTCCATGTATGAGGTGAAATGGGTTTTACATAATGATAAAAACCCCAAATTCTTGTATGATAGTTGATGAATTAACATGTGATAATTGAAAGTTTACGTTGACTTGATGTTTCTAAGTGTGTAAACTTGTTGAGATTGAAAGAAACATGATAATTTTGGTTGGTAAATTAACGAATATGATAGCCTAAGAATGATGTCCACCAAGTGGATTGATAAAATGACTAAATGAGTTTTATTGAACTTATAGTGCATTAAATATGTTAATTCGTAGTATGACTTTTTGACTGATGATTGAATCCATAAGAAATATGGTATAAAAGTCCATAAGGTGATGGTAAACCAAAATAGGTCGAATGAGTAAAAATGAAATTTTCAAAATTAGACCTTCTGCCGCGAACCAAATTGGGTTGAACAAGTAAAAATGATTTTTTGTGGTAAACCAATCACTTTTCAAAATTAGACCTTCTAGCGCAAACCAAAATAGGTCGAACGAGTAAAAATGAATTTTTAGTGGTAAACCAATGACTTCTCAAAATTAGACCTTCTAATGCGAGCCAGAATGGGTCAAACGAGTAAAAGTGAATTTCTGGTGGTAAACCAATGACTTTTCAAAATAGGTCCCTACTATTTAAACCGAAACGGGTCAAATGGGTAAGATAATAAGTACGCACCTTTTGGCAATAAAAAATACATGTTAGTTGAAAGGCTAAAAGGGTAAGCTATGAACGGGTCAAATGGTGACGTTAACACCATTTGAATATAATATTTAATGTTTTATTTGTTAAGTTTCATACTTATAGGTGAGCATAATGTATGGGCATGCATTGTCATGAATTAGTGAAAAAAATCGCAAGGTATTGATAACGGGTCATCGCTTTGACCCGCGCCAGGTATGTTTAAAGGGTTATATTTTTGGTAAGGGCTTATGGCCCGACGAAAGATGGTTGGGCCAGATGTGGCAAATATATTAACTCAAGTGAGATATATCTAGTATTTGGGTAAAACAGTATTTAGAGCCAATAACATGTCTATGATACGGAATTACGGCAAAATGGGTTTTAAACTACTAAATCATTTGAACTTTTGTGTCCTTAGGGACATAATAAATCTACATGGGATTATTGAGGTTTGCCTTAGAAAGAGCAACTATGACCTCGGTTGTGGTTGGGAAAAACAATCAAAAGATTTGCTAAGGATGTAAAGGTAAAACTCTATAAGTCTCATAACGGGTCAAACGGGTAATAAACCTAAAACGAATATTAGGAGTCAAGAACTCAAGATTTATAGGTCCGGGTAGTGGGTCATAATTAAAAATGTTAAAGAATAAAATCCAAGTGAATAAATTGGGTTTGGACCGAATTTGGAGGTGGAAACCTAACCCGCCCGGGTCAGGGTGTTGAAAAGAGTGTTTTAGCTGACACGGGTGGGTGGAAACCTAACCGGGGTTAGCGTGCCGAAAAGAAAACACGGTTTCAGCTGACATGGCTAGGTGGAAACCTGACCTGTCCGGGTTAGGGTGCAGAAAAGAAAACACGTTTCAGCCTACGACCGAGTAAAAACCTGACCCGCCCTAGTAAGGGTGCTGAAAATAAAATACGTCTTTTACTATTCTACATTGTTGTAAAATAGAATAAAATAATAAAAAATATCGTTATCGGGTTGATCCGTTTCGATTAAACGCCTTAATTATTAATCGTTTAATTGGTTTTAAATAATAGGTAACACAAGGCTGTAACCAGATAGACGTGTAAGTTTTATGTTCAAAAATTTGAGACCTAAATGTTCAAATTATTAAAATATCGATTGAAGCGGGTTAGAGTGCTACAAACATTTAAGAAAATACACAAGTGGATCAATACAAACTCCAACCACAACTCTCCACAATCTCTAATTTACGTGGTAGAACCCCAACATCGGACCATTCAAAATGTGCGGTTTTCAAAAGACCACAGTAACTTGGTTTGAAACGAACTTTTTTTCATTGGTACAAACTGCCATTAACCGACTTTTTCGTTGTGTCGCTTCCATTGTAAATAGTAAGTTAGAAATAATATTTGAGAGAGAGGTTTTGTGTTAAAAAATGGGTGAATTTATGTATTTGTAGTTATTTTTAAGGGGTAATGGTTGATTTTTAATGGTGTTGTAGCTGTACGTTAGAGTTCAATCCTCAATAGCCACGTCTGGCGCAATGAAATTTTTGGTCACCCTAGACATCGTGTAAGTCCCTCCTCCACTCACACCACCTAATAATGTTGGCGATAATTTACATCAGTGGTGCTACTGATACATATTGATCAATTTCATAACTTGAGTTACCATCTTAATTTATGTTAGTTTACTGGTTTTTTTTGGATTGTTAGTTTAATTAAAAGTTTGATTTTGATAACAATGTTGCGGCGCAACTTGTTACCTGTTTTACCTTCCATGTATTTTACTTTATTGTTTTGGCATTTTAATAAGATTTAATGGAATAGAATTACGCTAAAAAGTTTAATGTAGTAATATTTATTCTATATGATACAATAAATTTCTAGAAAGAAATACAAAAAATATAGTTGGCTTCTCATATGTGTTAAAAAAATAAATCTCCAAAGCTCGTGGCCCAAGATAGAACCAAAACATGAAACTCATATTCAATTGTGAAGGGTCAAGTGCTATATTGACAACATATTTTATTAATATTCTCCAGGGATTGGAGATTCAAATTGAATGTAAGTTTTTATGATTGGTTGACTGGCACTTTTCTTTTGAGTTTTAACAATTTTGAAAGTCTTTACACGAGTCATACGTTTTTTTTTAAATGAAACTTCATTAGAACACGTCTCCGACCCAAACAAACAAAAAAACCAAACAAATAACAACATTCCTAACCCAAACGGGCAAAGGACAAAAAACTTACAACATGTACAATGGATATTTACATCATTCCACCCAACTAAAATAATTACAAGACGATCTATTTTTAACCCAAGCAAAACCTCTCGAGCTTATCTCCCCCATGATATCTTGCGGGCTACTCCTATTATACTCTTATACAATTAGTAACTTGGGATACCACCTTAGGTTACACTCCTTGCATAAATGAACATACCCTTTCAAAAAAAGAAGTAACTTAAAAAAAAAAAAAAAACTGTTATTTGATTGACTTCAACCGACACAACCAACCACAACAACTCTTAACCACCATCATTTTAATTCATAGAATGACTAGTCTAAGTACCCGTGTAATACACGGGTGGCTAAAAAAAAATAAATTAAATTTTCACACGTAAATACTTTGTTACAGCTTCGTTCGAATATTATGATGTATTTTAATTTAAATAAACGTAAAGTTAGTACCAGAGAATATTAAGATCAATGATGCCTATTGATAATACACGCGAATGTTGCGGTGTTGAACAATGATATGTTTCTTACATTTTCAAAACAATGAACGTTGTTATCATATCAATTTGAATTTAAAATATATTAAAAAATTTATTCGTACAACAAATGTAAAAAAAGTGGATCGATGATGTGTATGTATGATATATGATTTTCGGATGGTCAATATAAATTTAAAACCTGTTACTCTAACACTTATGGTTGCTGGAGTTTCGTAACAAATAACTTCGAATACGTTTTAGACCAATTAAAAAAACAATCAGTTGTACGTTTTAGACCAATTAAAAAAACAATCAGTTGTACATTACTATATTTATAACCAGATTTACAATTACTTGTAAAAATATTAAACATCTAATACAAAATTATATCCTAAAATAAACAAAACAATATCTATTTAAAAAGTTTGAGTAAAATTTATAAAAGTAAATATTTGTTACCATAAATTACCGTCCAATTGAATGTTATATTATTAAAGATTTAATGAAAAATACAAATAAGAATAACATTTAAGTAAAAAATCATCATTACAAAGATATCATATCAACTTCTGCAAATCTGCTTACCTTCTTCACAATCTTCAAGAAACATCACCGGCGGTTCAAAAATTAGTAAAGGTAACTTCCGACTTCATCTCCGATCAGTTGTAAGAACGTTGTTAATTTCATTTACAAACTAAAATTATCATCAGTATTACAAACAACTCACGAATTGTGTTTATTTCCAACGATTATTTAAGAATTATACGTGAAATCAGAGTTAGGTTTTTATTAATTCAAAAGTTCTGTATGATATCTGTGTTTAAGAAGGAGTATATGTATTGCATGTGCTTGAGTGTATGTAATTTCGGTTAATACTTTGATTTGGTTGATAGATTTTGATGATATTGTTATGAAGACAAAATGTTTGTTAAGAGTGGGATTTGGATGATTGAATAGATATGATTATAATCTAAAATTTATGATCCAGATTTTTTTTTTGTTGAATTGTAATGATCAAGAAAATTTGCTTTAGTGTTGTTTATAGGTATATTGTATATATTAATTGTATCAGGAAAATGTTTGTGAACATCTGTTTAAAATATAATTCTCTTATTGATATGAACATATATGTATCCATTGAAGTTCAACACTAAATGTTTATACCATATGTTGGTATAATGCAGGTTTAAAAAATGAGTCCCTCATGCATTGCAATCTTAGAAGAGCCATCGTCATTAAAACTTGTATGTATAAAGATTAAAAAATATTATATATAACCTGTATTACAAATTATGTAATGACTAACTTTATCCGCAGGTGCTGCCAATTGATTTTGTTAAGAATGTATACGGAGTATATTGGCAAAGGAAAAAAATAATGATAAATCATGAAAGTCGTAGAAGTTGGCCAGTTTCCTTAAGAAGTGTAAGTGGGGAATCTGTTATAACAGACGGATGGAGTAATTTAGTAAGGGATCTTGAATTGACAAAGAGGACGATATTGCGATTAAGGATAATGGAGGACAAAAGTATGGAAATCAGTTGCTTCGTTGAAAACATAAGTGGTGAATCTTTTGTAACATTCAATCGTTACAACGTTTTAAAGATAATAGTAAGTATACTATTATTTCTTAATGATTTTTTATATTGTCATACTTGAAATATAGATGATTTACATAAATATATATCAATAAACTGTTACATTACTTTTCAGGTGCTTCCAGAAGCTTATGTCACAAAATGTTTCTCGTACGAACCAGTGAAAGACTGTTACAACATAAATGCAGCAGGTCATAGTTGGAAAGTTGAGACGGAAAAAATAAATGATAACTATGTTCTTACAAAAGGTTGTCCGAAGTTATTTCATGATCTTGGAATAGAAGAGGATGATTTACTGTTGTTCACGAAAACTGACAACGCAACATTTGAGATAAAGATATATCGTAGAGGAGTTGAGTTAGATGTGAACGTCAAAGAAGAAAGTGTTGATGAATCTGTGCTGGAGATACCTAAAGACACATACTACAAAAACGTTGACTTTGTAAGTATTTTAAACTAAATTATAAGAGTTTAGTAAAAAATCCTACTTACTTACGTATGTTATTGTATGACAGACATTATGTGAAGACGATGATTCAGTTGATCTGTTTAGGTGTGAGGTAATAAGCATCCATTTATGTAGATAAATATAAATTGTAATTAGCTTTTGGGATTTTACTAAGTATAATTGTATGATAAATAGATGAATGAAAGTGGTTACAAAGATGAGGGGAGTAAGAACGTTGGTGGAGAAGAAGTCTCGAAGGGGGAAACGTCCAGTGTGATAAGAGAAGAGATAAACAAACTGCCAAAAAAAATGTAAGAATTTTATTTTTTACTTCTTGGTTATTGATGTCTAAAATAAGAAATTGTGTAAACAGGTTAAGAAAAAAGGAAAACATATTGAGGGATATTGTAAGGCAGACGAAGGTAAGGCGCTGAGATGCGGAACAGAAGTGGAGATGCAAACCGTTTCAACAGTTGGAAAAAGAACACGGAGTCGGTTGGTACGTATAACAACATTTATTTATGATGAAGTCAAAGAGATTAAAATATATATTACATATTTTATTATAAACATTATGTGTGTCTGTAATTATTAGGAAAAAGATATTAGAAAGATATCAGGCAGTAAATTGAAGATATTAGATGTTGCACCAAAACGTGTTGCAAGGAAGAATTCTGTTGATAAAGATGGTTACTGTGAATTTACACAAAAGGGAGGTAACAGAATGGTATGTTTTTTCAACACTAATTGATAAACGGTAATACTATTACATTCATAAGGCTGGTTTAATTGTTAATTATCATATTCATGCAGAGATTGCCTGCTAATGTTGTAAGAGTTGGCGGATTAAAAAACAAAGTGCACGTGTTAAAAGTGAGGAACATGAAGGGAAAAACAGTGGATATGAATGTTAGGCGCCAAAAGAACGGAGATGATGTGAGGTATGCAATCGAAGGTTGGCCAATGTTCATGAAAGAGAATGGGCTTCGTCTGGGTGACAAAATGCATTTCAAATTCATAAGCACAGGAAATCTGCTGATCTTATCAGACGTGGATCAAGTTAATGCAGGTTGAAAGGTAAATGTTTAAGCTAATGAAGAAGGTATTTTGTGTACTCGAATTCAGGACTATATTATGCTACTTATGTTATGTTTACTTTTGTTTTGGACATGTAATGAGTGGTTATGATGGTATGTTTACTTTTATTATGGACATGCAGCTAGTGGTTAACCTTAAAGACAATTAGTTATATATCTTGAAAAAAAAACCATATTTTGGAATGTAAGTAATGTTGGTATCATCTATAAAAGGTTGTTGATTAGTATGTGTATGTATATATATTAACATAATAAGTTATTGTTGTTTATATCTGAATCGGTTACATTATATAATTTGAAAGTAATTAGTTTGTCGGACGGAGAAATATGGATCCTTGGAATAAAAGATCATGTACCAATATTATTACCAGAAATAACTGTTGATTCAATACTACATAAGAATGTGACTATACTTTAATGCGTAAATACTTCGTTATAAGTTTCTTCGCATATAATAAAAAATGATACAAATAACGTAAAGAAAAAAAAGGACAAAAATATAAAAGTCACAATCCATTGAATATCTCTTTATATACGACATTGGTTGTTTTATTTGTAGGCCTGCCATCATTGTCAAGTATTAGTAACTTGATTCCATCTCGTCTTGTAACCCTGGATAAAGCTACGTACAATTGACCATGTGTGAAAACTGGTTGTCTTAGGTACAACCCAACCTTAGATAGCGACTGTCCCTGGCTTTTGTTAATCGTCATTGCAAAACATACAGTTATTGGAAATTGCCTCCTTTGAAATGCAAAAGGAATCTTTCGGTCCGAAGGTACCAAATTGATTCTAGGTATGAATGTCCGAGAACCAATATTACCACCAGAAATTATCTCAGCTTCAATAACACGGCTGTAAAGTTTTGTGACCTTTAACCTTGTACCGTTACACAAACCATTTCGTTGGTCAATATTTCGCAACAACATTACTGGAACCCCAACTTTAAGCACTAACCTATGATTTGGTAAACCAGACACTTTGAGACCATTGAGCACGTCAGGAGAATATATATTTTGCTGATCAACATTGCCATCTTCAGTAGGGCATAGACTGTCAGAACTAAGATACTCTTTTTCTTCACCAGGGAAAACTGCCAACAATCTGTCGTTAATCTCGTGAACAACCTCATTCTTAGGCGCAAGTATAGCTCTTGTACTAAAGTAATTAGGATCATTGTAATTATCCAAGATTGACGGATAAACAAAATCAATGAGGCTAGAAATTGGATTAGATATGCTATCAATTAAAAGCTCAGGTGGTATTTCAATTATTGCTTCTCCATCATTGGAACCACCAACATTTCCCTCGCCAACGTCCAACAACCATTTTGCAAAATTACTAATCTCTTCAACTTCAGATGATGGTCTTCCAACAGTTAACCTCATGTTTCTAGATAACGTCAACAACTTACACTTACTCCACAGATAAGAAGAACATAATGAGGCATTCACAATTTCTTGACGTCCACCGTTTGGAACAACAGGTAGTATTTGCCTAAAATCACCACCAAATACAATCACCTTCCCTCCAAATAAAACATCAGACCTGGATGAATTAGATATATTGAAAATGTCATGCATAGTTCTATCCAAAGCCTCAAATGCATGTTTATGAACCATAGGAGCTTCATCCCATATAATGAGTTTGGTCTGCTGTAGTAATTTAGCTACATCATCGTCTGGTTTTATATGACAAACGGAATCCTCATTAAGATTCAAAGGTATATGAAACCTAGAATGAGCCGTTCTTCCTCCCTCCAACAGCAATGATGCAATTCCGCTAGATGCAACGTTTAATACAATCTGACCTTTTGACCTAATTGCAGCAGATAATGTTTTCCATAAAAACGTTTTACCGGTCCCGCCATAACCGTAAACAAAAAATACTCCTCCATTGTCTCCATGAACTGCGTTCATAATTTCTTCATATACTGCACGTTGTTCATCCGTTAACAAATTCACCTGACCTTGATAAACATTTTGTAACTCTGTTCTGTTATAAGCAAGCTCTTCGTTAATCAATCGGCAGCGAAAGTTATCTAAAGATGAAGTATCCGGGTAAGGCATTGATAAAAATCTCCGAAGCGATGAATTATTCCGAGTTAAAAACTTCTCTATTTCGCATAAAACGTAGTTCTTTAGTTGCTCATCAGGAATTGATAAACCTGTGAAAAATCAAAACCACATATAAATTTAATGGTAAATTTTTTGTAACTGTCAAAAAACAATAATATGAAATTTATAATTTTACCTGAAACACGATGATACTTTGAGAATCTGTACAGAAAATCATCTGTCATATACTTCCATGTGCTTTCCCAGACAACTTCAGGTCTAGATAATGTGCTTGACAGTAACATGGTGGCGAATAAATTGCGAATATAACCTGCACTACCTGATATATTTGCTTCTTTGATGGCCTCAATATACTCAGAGTCGTCATCCAACAAACCAAGCGCATAGCAAGCATCTCTAAAAGTATCGTACACTCGACCATTAACTGTTTTAATATCATCAAACGATGTTGGTCCTTTAACTTTGTTAAGAAGAATTCTTAAATAGTACGCTTCACCGGTAGAAGGAGAAACGGAATGAATTCTTCCAATTGTTTTTCCTTTTATTCTCGGAACCCATATACGCTTGTCAAGCTTCCAAACATAAAAACGCGGAAACTGTACGTATGTTAGTGTACGTGCAACATGGTCGTTAGGATCTTGATTACGTTGCATCCAAGCTAAAAACATTGATGAGTTCACAGATGGTTTGTTTAGCACTTGATTAATATCTTCATCAGGACCGAAACAAACTGTTTGTTGTCCAGGAAGATGGAAAGGAAGACGCATAACAGAAGGACTCCTATAATTAACTTCATTAGAAAAAATCCTCCAAGACGCTTCACACGCAGATATATACCTACAGTCATAATACTCTTTAATTTCATCATTTTCTGCTTGTTCGTTTTCATTGTTGCTCGGAACCACAGCAACTGTTGCTCTATCAGGACCTTTATTAATATACTTGAACAAATACTTTATTGACGCCGCTTGGTTGCACCATTCAACGTTTATATGCGCCTGATATCTTTTCAAAAGCTTTTTGTTATAAGGTACAACACTTCTATTGTCTAACTGAATTTTATTTTTTAAAACGAAGGAACCGTCATCTCTTCTTCTGTATAAGGGAAATCCGTTAGAATCCAAGGTTGAGTGATCTTGAAATTTCTTGGGAAAACCTTTTGAACATTTTCTATCAACCATACATGGAGAGCTCATTCTAGCATTACCACATGGACCATGAATCATATGGTCTTTCACAAGCGTATATAGTTCCGGGTCTTGGTTTAAATCAGGGATTTCTGCAGAAATAAACTGATCAACATGGTCTACAGTTGGAAGTTTGTAATCATTCTCCATGAATAAGCACATATGTGCATGAGGCAATCCTCGCTTCTGAAACTCAATAGTGTAAACAACTACAAAAAAAAATAAAAACCTTGTAAATATAATTAAGGTTATTTTTAAAAAGTAAATTTATAAACATACCAGCAGAAGCTTTTCCAAACAAATCACGGTCTTTCAAATCTTTACAAATGGCATCCAGCTTTATTTTAAAAATTCGAGATAAAATATCAGGCCTATCCTCCGGATTAAGATTTGTGTCCTTAAGAAACCTTTGAACCTCCGGCCATTTGGGATTGCAGGTAATGGTTATAAAAAAGTCTGGATAACCATACCATTTACAAATTGCCATTGCGTCAAGATAGTTTTTCATCATATATCGTGACCCGCCTGTAAAGGAAGATGGAAGGAAAATACGTTTTCCAACCTTAGACAAATCTTGTTGGCCATTATATCTTAGTTTCCGGATATTCTCATATGTATCAGACCTGAGATCTTGTTGCTGAAATCTTATAAAGTTAAGTCGTTCGCTCTCAATCATCGTATAAGCATCAACCAAAAACTGTTGGAATAAGCGTCGAGAATTTAGAATCAATGAAAACTGGTTACTACGATCTTGTACACGATACGCAAAAAACTCTCTCATTGTACAATTCGGACGTTTCTTGTTAGTAACATCAATGACACCCCTATGTGGTATGTCAATTCTGTAACCGTCGTCTCCATATGGGAACAAAATAGGATACTGAAGTGCAAGATAGGATGGATGCAATTCACTTATTCTTTTTAATGAACCTGTTTGTGTCTCGACAACGATATCTCTTTTCTCAAGTGCGTTATCGATATCTCCAACAATAAGAGCAGCAACCTCTGAGGAAGTAGGTAAGTTATAAGTCCGACCATCTTGTTCTCTTTTGCCAATAAGGCGAAGCTTTAAAGTGGTATAAGGATTTTGTTGGAAGCAATCTCTAACCATCCTATAAATTTTCACAAGCACATTTTCGGCATCAAACATTGCTTTGATTGTTGTATCAGCTTATTATCGGTTTCATCTGAAGTGGATGATGAGGAAGCATTGTCTGAAGTCCTGTTTCATCAAATTGAAATATTAAGTAAATATACACTTAAAATAAATGTTATTAATAAAATAAGTTCATGAATGGTACCTAAAAACTGATTGCCTATTTGCCAACTCATTTTCAGTATCGTATATGTATAACTGACAAAATTTAGGCTTCACTCCGTTTGGTGGCACAAGACTACCAATAGAATGGTAATTTTCACCACTAATTCTGTAGCAAAAAGGAGCATTACCAGTATTCACGGTATGGTCAACCTTACCACCCATTGAGGTAAACGCGAACATAGAATTGTATCGTCGAATGTTCTTCAAAAAGTGCTTGCTTTCATTGTCATTTGACATGAATAGACTTTTATTAATAAGG